>NC_051177.1:137322426-137622426 GCF_013339695.2 Rhipicephalus sanguineus | reverse complement strand
TGCAATAGTTATCCAGTGCTTCATTGCGCTTTCCGCAATGAGCAGCATACTTGTAGGGAATCCGGTGACAATGAATAGAATAGAATAAGAATGAAAAGAAACAGAATAAGATCTATTTGCACGTGCTATGTCGAGCTCACCGTCACTTTAAACTTGAGGCTTAGTACGCGTGTCGCAAATATTACATTGTGAGGAAGCTGTGCTTGAGGCTCCTGAATTACCATGGGAAAAAAATTGCTTGTTTTATGGGCGACAACATCACGCAGAGTGAGGGTCATTTTGCGCCCCTGAATAGTTTGACTAACACCATAATGTGTCTAAAAAAGTAAAAACGCTTCTTTCGTTCATTCATAGCACGGGCCTCGTTCTCGAAGACTCCATGCCCTCAAGTAGCATTCATGGGATTATTGGTCAGCTGCCAGCTCGTAAAATGATCACGTGCTACGTGACGTCAGAAGGCAGAAAAAGAGTGTTCCACACTCGCTGTCATGGCTACCTGCGGCGCTAATTAACATTCCGAAGTTTAAATCCACACATTTTACCCGATAAACAGGACGGAATGATGACTGCCGCCGTAGCTCAATTGGTAGAGCATCGGACGCGTTATTTGAAGGTTGCAGGATCGCTCCCTGCCGGCGGCAAGGTATCTCTTTGTCAAGTTTATTGGTTCCCATTTATGTCATAACTACCGGAAATTACGTGCCCTATGCACATCTTGCCTTGACTGTCTCTAATTTCTCATTTTGGTCTTCCTAACAAAGAAAAACCCAGCCTTTAAAATTTCCCCTTATTTGTTGGAGTGACATTTGCGAAATTGTGGTAGTCACTGGAGCACCTATTATAGGCTTTCATGTCAGAGATAAAACTTTGCCGCTTGAGATTCTCTAAAAACCGCTGTTTAGTTTATAATCCTCAGTATATACTTTCGTTAAACATTTGGAGATACCGCACTATGCTTTCTTCTAACTTAACGTTTTTGTAATTTTAGTAGTGCTATCGACAGCTTCTGAAGCAGAAAAATGTAATCCACAACCTTTTAGCAAGTTGCTAGAAAAACATACGGATTATTCAGAAAGTAAAAATGGGAATTAACGAAAATTTCGCCCTCCTTCAGATTGTGTGAAGCAGTGGAAATTTTTTTTTCAAGTACAAAACACCCTTGCTCAGAAATTCCTAAGGATTGTTGTGCACCGTCATGTCAGAACAAAAGTTTAGAACAAAATAAGGTTTAGTTACTCGGAAGTGGATAACGTTAGATATTTGAGTGCGGACATGTACCCAAGAAGCCAGAAACACGTTTTCTTTTTGCCCCATATGTTCCTTATTGCGATCCTTTCGCTAGCGATACTGAAGCATTTTACATCACCTGTGTAAACAACGCCCAAGGGAACTAGTTTATTTTACATTATTTGAGTCAGTTGTCTGCTCTAAGTACATTAGTCTTCTCTTATGTGAGCTGCAACAGCGTAATATCTTTTATCACGTCGAAATATCAAAATTACTCCAGGAGATGTTTCTAACATCGTAGTCATGGAAAAGAAGCTGACCTTTTTAGGCGAAGAATTGATACCCGCGCCAACCAACGCCAACGAAAGTGTTCCTAACTCCTTTTTTAAGGCGAAAGCCTTTAATGTCTCATACTCGTAGTGGCCTTCCGTCCGTGCCCTGGCACGGTGCCAGCTGTGGCCTCTCCCCCTCACACTTTCTCAGCAAACACGTGATGGCACAGCGGTACATAGCAACAGTTGCACGTTGCTCCTTCCAGCGCGCTTTGCGCAACAGGCGCGCAACGCGGCGACGGCATCCTGCGGCGGCGTCTGTCGGCGACGTAAGAATGTGGATTCCCCCGATACCATCGCATAGTCAGTCGGAAGGCCACAGACTTTCGCCGAACACACTTTGGAATTTACAAAGTTTCCTTGTGTTTTTTACGCATCATGTTTCCAAGTGTGCTTCGGGCTATATCTCACTTGTCTTTTCTTTCTGCCAAAGGTATGGGCTGGCCTTCTATGCTCCTTGGTGGCCTGTGTGGCAACTGCTGTTTTGGTAGACATCGCTGAGCGCATCAAAGAAGGCGCGACCATCAGAATGGGGAGAATCTTTGAGGAAAATTGGTGGCTGTACTTCTCGGCCATGTTCATGGAAGGTAGGTTGCACTTCTCACAAGTTGCTTTGAAATAACGTATGCCTTGGCCTCTTACGCGCATATGCTGCAACGGCGCACGATGTACAATAACACTAACTGAAAATAAGGACCGGTCCTTGTAGGCAGTGTAGCGTTAGAGGCTGGCTGTCTGACGTAGTGAAGTTGCTTCAACAACTGTGTTTCACTTGGGTATTGCCACTACGCTATCGAATTGACCAATGTTGCCTAGTGTTGGCTATATAACAAATAAGGTCCGCTTGTTTTGCATCATGAGGCTAACCCAATAATGGCTAATGTTGACTTGCGGTGGCCGTCCACGCTTGTACTGCTGAAATTGCGTTCACTCAATCGCGTTTAGCTGATTTGTCTCCTAAGTTTTTTTCAAAACACCATACGCATCTTATGACAAAAATGAGGTGACACGTTATCCTTATATTTGATCGAAAAGTACGGGAGTACAGGGGTAACTACATTTATCACAGATAAGACTAGAGATTATTACGGTAATGTTGAGTGGGTCACTTCTGTCACGCAGAAGTAATCCATATCCTTTCACTTTTAGATGCCTTTGTTTGTTTTGTAATGCTTAGCTGAATATGCTGTATATTAGTTTTTCTGTTTCTGTTAATACAAAGTCAATAGTTGAACGGAATCAAAACTAGTGCTTGCCTGCTTCGACAATTTTTTTCTAGTATACCGAACGACATTATTCCGTCTTAGTCATAAAAATACAGATGTTCAACTTTGGCTTACTAGACAGCAGAGCAGAGTTCCTTGGCCAATATTACGCTTAATGTTAGTTAGCAAACGTAAATTCTGACAAACTTGAATCTATAAATTTTGATTCTAGACATTTTTATTCTACACAAATACACATCGAGACTTTTCCTGTGATACCTAAGCCACAGAGATTGAGCAAGTATATACACCAAAAACACAGCGCTGTGTTTTGAATCGGTCACATAAACGCTATACAAGCATATGGCAACATTGCTTCTGAAAAATTCCCTAAACAAAAGAAAGTCGTTGCTCATTTTGCTATGGTAACCACACTGCTGAAATAAGATTACAGCACCCTTTTAAAGGGACACTACAGGCAAATAACAATTTATGTCAGAGTGAATGCACAAGGTATGACAACGTCTAAAACGGCAATATTATCAACAGCAGTGCCCTACTTACCGAGAAATTAAGCTAAATGTATCACACGATGAGCGCCACGAGCGGCACATTTTTGAAATTATCCCGATGACGTCAGAGTTCGACTGCAATTATTCACTGGTAATCAAACTAGCTGCAATAAAAAAGAAGCTTCCGCGCATCAAGGGACGTAATAAAATGCTTCTGGTTCGTTTCTGTTCAATTCATGGAAAAAATAACCGCTTGGCGTTGCCATGGGGAACGGCGTGCGTGGTTCAAAGGTTCCGTTTTCACCGAACTGCGCTTCGCCCGGCGCCCTGCTTCGCTCACGCGGTCGCGTCTCAGTGGTAGTTTCGGTATCGCGTACTGACGCGTGTGTTTTGCGCGCTCGTGAAAGTCGCTCTGAGATCAAGACCGACAAAATCCCGCATGCATGTGATGTTGCCAGATGCCCGAATGGCACACGCCGCCAGTGCACGCCGCCGCGCAGTAAACGCGGGCAACGTTGGGCACGGCAGCCGTGACGCGAGAAACACCGCTTTCAGGCGGGTAATCTTAAGTGTGCTAACGCGACGCGGACCACTAACACGTGATTTCATTTCAAAATAAGCACTTCCTTGGCACAAAAGTAGCACTTCGAGGTTTCTGGACCGGTATTATTGCGATAGCAATTATATAGCCACTCTAGGCTGATTTTTGTCGTCGCCGTCTGCCGACGCCGTCAAGTCCCGGAAATGTAATGTATGTATATACATAAAAAGGCACAAAGAAAAATAAAACAGAGAGAGAGAGAGAGAAGAAACTTTATTATAGAAGAAACTTTATTATAGAAGAAACTTTATTAATAAAACAGAAGAACAAATTTCTGAAGTACCCGACCACGGATTCGAACCAGAAGCTTCTCGCTCACCAGCGCGGTGCGGTAGACAACTCAGCCACACGTCATGTATGCGCCAGCGAAATAACGGGGAGCTATTTATATACACCATGTACCGCTAGTGGTAAGCAAATCTCGGAGGAGCGTGAGCGTGTTTTCTATCACGCAATGCTCCTAATGTTCTTTCAATTTAAAAACTGCCCTTGAGTCGCACACGACAACGTGGCCCTTCTCTGTACCCACTCGTGATGTGGAAGGAAAAAAAACAAAGAACACCGGGAACACCTAAAGTAGGAACACCTTGCATTACACGCCCCCGTGTGGCTGGAGACGCAGGGGGTAACTCCACGTGCCACAGTTTAAAAGAACAAGAAATATCTACCAGCGACTGATTCTCCATGTCGACACGTGCAGACGCAGCTCTCCTAATTTTCTTTCATTACGAATACTGCCCTTGAGACGCGCACGACAAAGTGGCCGCTCGGGATGTGGAAAGAAAAAGAAATCCACAGCATATCCACGGGGTGAATGATGATGAGTGGGGCGAAGCTCCGGAGGGAATCATTGGTAAAGCGTGAATACTCCGAGTAATTCGCCCATTATATGATCAAGTAAACACGCGTGAAACACTGTGTATATATTAAACATCAAACTTTTATTGTACTGTTGGCTAACGTGGTCCCTTCATTACAACGGTCCCCCTAGCGTACGTCGCCACACTAAATCGAACGATTGCGTTCAACCAATGACACGCGCCATATGTGAATCTTCCGTGAATTCTGCCCTGTACATCATCAGCGACGTGAGACCGGGCGCATTTATACTAAAGGGTCGATGAGAGTCATGGCGACTTGCAGCTCACTTTATTTTACATATACGCTGTGAATTTTTATTGTTTAATCACGCACAGGAGAAATCTCACACGGGAACTACCTTGGAGGTGAAAATCCAGTGCCTATATATACGGGGTGGTCAGTGAACGGTTGTGCAGCGCGAGCAGTCGGTTTTTTCAATCAAGAAACTCGCTAGCGGACGCTGCCTGCGTCGGCCTCCCGAGGCGAAAGAGGGGGGGGGGGACTAGAGCACGCATCTGCAACGCAGCGAGCGCGGAGCGTCGGCGTCGCGAGGCGAGAGAGAGAGAAGGGGGGGGGGATACTGCACGCATCTGCAACGCAGCGAGCGCCTCCGTGCCATCTAGGGATCTTTCTGAGAACTAGAGGTGGCTACGACAGCGCCATCTAGTGAACACTCAAAAAACTAGAGGTGGATACCTACTACTACTACTACATACTACAGAGGAGGGACATATCCACACCCTAAGGAGCTTCGCCCCTAAAAAAAAGAACGCCGGGCACACCTTGCATCAGACGCCCCCTGTGGTAGCAGACGCAGAGGGTCACTCCACGCACCGCAGTTTAAAAGAAGAAGAAATATCGAAGAGCGTCTAAATTCCAAATTTCCCCGCTTATATTAACCGCCGGTCTCATGGCCAATCCCCTGTAGTGGGTAAAAGCCAAGCATCTGATTCTCCATGGTGCAGAGCTGCAGCGTGTTGCTCAAGCACATAAGCGTAACAACTGTGAGAGTTGCTTGTTCACGCTTGCCCTGTGCATGCCTGTGCGTGTATTTAGGGCGTCCTTCTTTGTGCTACAGCTGCACGCTGCAAGTATCGAGCTGCTTCTGGTTCTTCGTGTGACATTTCGATTTCTTGCTATCGCATTCATTGCTTTGCCCTTGCGGCTAAACTGTGACTTTTAAATGCGAATCATTTCTTAGCGAACCTCTGGCACTTTGAGCGTTTCTATCTATCTATCTAGTCGCCTACGTCCTGGGTACTCTCATGATCGCCTCCTCAACTTGGTGTCGACCAAAATTGGCATGGGAGGGTAAGGAGATTTGCCGAATAGGACTGTCGGGTCATAACGTGAATAACGTGAAAATCCTGTCGCGTACGTCGTCAAACCCTTTCCTCCAGACACGTGTGGCACATACCCGTTTACCACGGGCCGCGGTGTACGGGTATGCGCCACAGGTTATTGACAGTTTATATCTACCCAGGAACGGCGAGAACAGACATTGGTAACTTAAGTGCGAGAGCATTAAGAAAAACCGACATCGGCAGCGTCACACGAAGAATGGAAAGAATGAAAATTAGGATCCCAGCAGGAATCGAACCCAAGCATTCTGCGTGGCATTCACGTATCTACCACAGAGCCACGCCATGCTATAAACTGGTTTGGAAAAACAGCCTATGCAGGCGTAATGTCGGTGCAACGTCAGTAGTGGTTATGGTGCTGGCTATCTAATATTGCAAGAAAGCAATAAACGCTACATGACACTCCTACGATGTGTACTCCTATGATACAGGCGTCATATCAGATTAACGTCTGTGGGTTCCAGTGTTCGCTTCCGCTTTTACAGAAGTCTAATAAACATTACGTTTGTATTCATATGATTCAGCAAGCCATATTGAAACATTGCTTGACCCCGGAGGAATACCTTAACGAAAGTTAATCGTATGATCTTCACATCATCGCACCGTAAAGTGCACTTAGTCCGCCAGAACGACGCCGTATCTTCATCTTCATTTCTTACGAGGCTGGGCGATGGCCTCAGCTGACCGAGGATGATGCCAGATTGACTGACAGCCGCTTTGTAAACTAGGCTACGTAGGCCACATGCGCCCAGGTAGTCTACGATACGACAAGCGCCATCCACTGATGTTGGTCTACGTAGCACTTTCCAGCCTTCAAGCCTCGACGGCCTATACCTCACCAAGCGCGAAGCGGGTGACTTGAGGTTCCAACATGTTGCCGGCTCCATCGACATACAATTTGTCGACGAAAGTGAACGAGGGCATCACGATTGGCCAACAGCTGTATTATACCTCATACTTCACTACACATGGACCTCTCGTCACCGCGATCACGACCGGATCCAATAACACGTCATGACCAACTGCTGGTGCTCACTGACCATGGTGATGCTGACCTCATTCAAGAATGTCAAGAACCTCTTCCCACATGCACACGGGTTCGTGAAACGTGCGTGCGTTCTCCATCTTTAGGGGCAAGTATAACCTACATATCAACTTACAACGTCTTGGTGCTGGTAATACCAGCGTTGCCGTTGGGCAGCGTTACCCAACTGTAAACAACTGATTATATAACACATATGCGACTCTTCAACATATATGTGTGGGTATAAAATTTATACAGATTCTTTAGCGTCATTTTGTAACGTTTCGCTCAGTAAAAAAAATTACGCCGCAGTCACTTCCAGCCGCATGCTTCGCATAACATCGATTCCCACTGTACGTGGGATCTGCCGAATTTTGTCAACAATCAACGTCGACTTAATATTTGCCTTCAGTGTCCCTTTAACAGTGGACTCTGTCGAAGTATATGAATGGTGATTGCGAAACAGGGACGTCCGCTCTTTTTTTATTGCGAGAGCAATTATGTGGATACTCTCGACAGGTTTTTTGCCGTCGCCGTCACCATCATGTTCCGTATCAAGTCCAAGTTGATTAACATCCCCCCGCGCATCGTATATTCCTACCGAGGGTAAAAGCGCCGTGAGCGGGGGCGACAAGCGCTGCTGAGGCACAAATCAAACAAGAAGGTCATCTCCGCCGCTTGGAAGGCGCATACGATAACGTCTCCCCGTCTGTATCACCTGCCGTCGCATGCTCAAGCACAGAAGAAACACCCCAGCCGTCTTGAACGAGCACGAAAAGAACGCGGAGGGGGGGGGGGGGGTCGCACGAGCAGCAACTGTGAACATTCAGTCTAAGGGCGCGGTCGCGATAGCTGGCGCGCATGCTATCTCGGCAAGCATCAGCACACGGCTCGTATACCCTTCTACATGCGGAAGCTCTCAACGGCCGAGAGGACTGTGAGAAGAGAGCATTTCACCCTGGAGCGGCCGTATTCTCTGTTGCCATCGTTTCCTAGAATTACGCGATATCGAATCTAAAGAGTTAGTTGCCAGCGTTGCTTCGTATGTTATTACCATTTTGTTGCTATCGTATTCAGTGTTTGGCCCTGGCGGGAAACTGATTTTTTATATGAAATTTTGAGAATTTGAGGAAACAGCGATAGTCAGATATTATGCATTACTGCTATAAGGATTGAAATATTAAATAACTTTTAATTTCACTCAGTATATACAGGTGCGTCGTGTAAACATATTTGCACTAACAATTATTTGCACTAACAAACTCAGCCTGAAAATATGACTTTAGTAATCCCTTTGGTAGCATTATGTTCCTGATGATTAGGTCTATACTATAGTGTATTCGTACTACGTCCCATAAAACGTGTTTTCTCATGCGAACCTCTACAAACCTTCTTGTAGATCTGCCACATGCTGAATCGCGCATTATTGTTTTACGTGTGTTCTTTTTTTACGATTTACAGAGATTTCCTGTTTCATACACCAGGTAGTGGCCTCCCAAAATAAAATGATAGAGGTACACATTTTGCGCTTGTGCTCGTAACGCACTTTTTCACGTACAATTGATTGAAGGATGAACCGGACTATAACAATTGAAAGTAGAGGGGGGTAGGGAGGCAACGTCTTATCAGATGGCAATATTACAGCGGTCTGGCACCTTGGGCCACCTAAACGATGGCATGAGAAAACGGCGTTGTTTGGCTAATGTAACCCGCCTTTCAAAAATAAAAAAAATTGTTAAGGGAAATTGGCTGCCTAAATGACAGACCAGCAGCATATCTCCATAAGTTCACCCGTAAAATACCTCTGAAGTAAAGAATCTGCGACACAGGTCCTTTTTTTTTCTGCAGCGGCAACGCGCACGCCCCAAGGCACGCCGGGACGGCTGGTTCTCGGCGCATGGTGGTTAACCGTGCTTGTTTCTGATGAACGCTTTTCACGGGGCACATGAGGCCACCATGATGCTTTTTCCTGAACCGGAGCGCATCGACAGCTTTAAAAGATTTAGGTCGGCGCACTGACATTCGCCCTTTTCTTTGGAAAGGAGGAGCCTATGAAACCTCCTACAAGGTAATAACCACGTCATGCTTGCTTGTTTGTTACAGAGAAAATACCAGAGCCGGAACAAGCGTTTTAAAGCAATGTTGCACGTGCGCTGTGCTGGAACTGTGCGGCACGTAGGGGGCTTCCGCAGCCTGAACAACTTTGATACCGATAGGTCTACAACAGCATGAGTTTCCGAGAAGTCATAGTCTTCGCTATCCAAATGCTGCAGCGAATTCATAATTCAAATTCATAATCGAACCGAGCTCACAGGTCCCGCTGTAGTTAGGCACACACAAAATTAGGCTTGCTTGAAATGCGAAGCGCTTAACGTAGACAAGCACGTTAAGAAATAACAGACGGACAGGCACTTGTCTGTGTGTTATTTCTTTACGTCCTTGTCTACGTTAAGCGCTCGCATTTCAATGAAGCAGAATGGATCACCAACTAGCCCCGCCAGCCATTTTGACAAAAATTAGGGCTCTGAGCGGTGCCGTATTCGTTAAAGAATGATGACAATGTGCTGTCAAGTTTCCTTAGCGACAGCAATCGCTATTAGAATATACTGTGCCATAACCGCGAATGCAAGGTATTCAATGGTGCTAGTAATACAATGTTCTACTAAAATTCATATTTGCACTTCGCTTAAAGCCTACACAATTAGCAACTCTAATTTGTATTGATTAAATAAGCTACAATATCATATCAATCAGCGGCGACTATTTTCCTATGCAATGAAATAAGAAGTAACGTTATGTTTGTACACGTAGGTGAATGTTTGAGGCCTGTGTACTTGAATTTAGGTGCACGTTAAAGAACATCGAGTGGTGAAAAATTTCGGAGCCCTCCACTACGGCCTCTCATAATCATTGTCGTGCTTTCGGGACGTAAACGCTCAGCAATATGTGTGTGCACGGTTACAAGGATCATTTACACGAACACGTGCCATGATAATCGGAGTGGAAAGGGGACGAGCAGTGATGCAATAGCGAACACGACGCACCATAGGGATACACTAAGAAGAACGTCCTACGTTAAAAATATTCACGTAGTCAGTGATTTGTAGAGCACTTTTCTGCTTCAAGCCTAGATATTTTTTCGTTTCAAAGGCAATTCAACGCTTATTGAGACGACTGGTGCTTGGCGCCCGTGGTAAAGCCCCTACTGAGGCCGATACCGGGTGGCATACGTAGACAGGACGCATTAAGGTGTTTGAATGCAGCGTAAAGATATCGGAAAAACAGCGTGGCACACGCGTTTTGACGATTGGTTGTGCGAATAGAACGGCAATAGAGGTCAAAATCAGTACGAGACTAGCCATTCTCTTTCGACTGTTCCATGCTATTTAACACCAATGTCATACAACCCAGGCAGTTACTAGTGGTAGTGACTAGAGCACTGCACGGGATCGGGGCCTACCCGAAAACCCGGGCCCGGCCCGGCCCGTGGGCCGGGCCGGGCCGGGTAAGGTAGCTTTCCCGGCGGTCCCGGGCCGGGCTCGGGCACGAAGCTCCGGCTTAGGGCCGGGCCCGGCTTTGAGGTGGCGGGCTCGGGTCGGGCCGGGCTTGGACTTTGTTCGGTTCTTAAATGGACACTATAGTGAAGCACTGAATCGTTTTAGAGTGATGGAGTGTACTCTAAGAACTCTAATGCCATTCTTTCGCCGTCATATCTTTATTATCAGACGAGAAAATGAAGGTCAAAATTCCATTCTTTAAAATTTTGCGCCGAAACTCCAAGCATGACGTCACGGATTTCAAACTGTATTTGTCGTATTTGGGGGATACTGGCTCTACAAAATTTCCTGACACTGGGTATGTCAAGTCAATGGCCCCCTCAGAGATCAATGTACTTCATTTCTAGTGATTAGGAACTACGTAGGCCTCATTAGACGCCGTCAGAATCTAAGATGTCACGGAGTCTGCTGCGCGAATTTCGAATGAGCGTCGCCACACGCATTTATCTTTTTGCGCGTTTTCTCGCTTACCAAGAGTCTTGTCCCGGCGAGCGTGGTGGTTTATAAACTGCAAAATAGTAATTTACTGATAATAGATATATTGTTTTTCTTTCTAGTACCCCTTGTTCCACATATGTTGTGCATACGTATATGTTTCACGCTTTCTCTCTCGAAAAAAAAACGCTTTTTTCATGTGGGGCAAGCTAGTTGGAGAAATTTTATTAAGGAAAAGTACTGAACTTGTTTTGCTCCTTGCATATGGGGCTACTCGATTTATCTTAAACCGGTGAGCGAAAAGTAGGTATACCAGGTGCTTATATAGTTAACATGTCGTTATTCTGTGTTTTATTTGCATTAGTTATCATTTTATATCCAAAATGCTAATGGGGGGACAGGCTAGGTCGTATCAAATGTCAGCTAACGTTGTCATTTAAAAGAAGAGCTTTCCGATATATCACATATGGGTCGTTTCTGAAGGGTATTTGGCGGCAGTATTCCAAACCATATCGATACCTATCTTCAACATGACTAAAATCTGGACGCCGATTTTGAATATAGAGTTTTGTTTCACGGTTAGGTATCAACACACGGTAGCCGCAGGGGATGCCTCACGACAGCAAAGCTTTAGACCTGCTGCCTGTGCAGCTTAAAGGGGTAGCGACACCATTTTTCGAAGGCGCGTTTACTCTGCCATTCAAATCTCCTGTATGCAGAGACGGCTCTCAGCAAGTGTGAAGCTCAGCAAATGCTGATAACTTATTTTATTTTGATATTAAAGTTAATTTTTCCATGGCGCATCTACTGACATCGACAACAGCTTCACATCAAGCTACAGTACAAATTCTGGTGACTTCACGCAGCAGTCTGGCTAGTTGTGATGACGTTAGGTATCAAAACTTCCAAGATGGCTGCTTGTGCGTCATCAAAACTTCCAAAATGGCCGCTTGTGCATCACCAACGGAGCGGCGGTGCGGAGCGGCCGTGGAAACGTTACCATATATTGTGCGAGCACATGACGAGAAGCTCATACCGTGTTGTGACGTCAGGGTACAGTATGAACCGAAACTAGCTTTTAAACACATACTGTAATTACTTTTTCAGGGCGCACTCGCGCTTAGCACTTCCTTTACTATAGGTTCTTGAAGGAGTACTGACACGAATTTTTAAAATTTTCGGATTGTTGCTCTAAATAAAATTACTGGTGTCGAGAAACCTAAAACGAATATTGTGGTGCCTGGGAATGCATCGTATATATTTTAATTACCGCTACCTTAAAAGACACTTTCGGTTTCGATACCGAGGGGGCGGCTTCTCAGTGACGTTCCATGTCAGTATGACGTCACAGGGATACAGAAACTCGCGACGTACTAGCGGCGAATCCGTCATCTGCTCGTGGTGCACATAAACAACGATGATGAACTGTCGTCCAGTGACCCTGACAGTGATTTCTACGATTTAGGCTGCATGCAGGACGCAGAACTCGCAAACTCGGGGCAACTGTCTTGACTCGTCGGGATAATGTCCATTGCAGTGGGGCTGGCTTGCAGATGCTCAGCGACGAAAACTTCAAAGGCAAATAAAATATTTTATACGTGTTCTCCGACACCGGTGGTGGACAGCGTTGACACTGCGTACCAAGGAAACGGAAAATGTCCCTTTTGCGATGTCTCAAAATCGTGTCAGTACTCCTTTGAGGGCTTGACCTTCCATTTTACGCAAAAGAAAACGACAACTGAAAATATTTGTTTCAGTATCCCTTTAAAAACATACTTATCAAGAAAATGGGACGAAGACAGTCATGTGCGGGCCGCGGGCCTCTAGGGAGAGGCCCACGGGCCGCGTGTTTGGGTCCCCTGCACTATACAGGTATAGTGTGCAGATCTACATGGTACTGCTGCAACACCGTCGGAATGTGTAGGAATAGCATAGGTTCAAACAGCATAAGGCGCGAGGCAAAATATATTTGCTTGACGAAATATCACGCTTGAAAAAAGGCAATTACGAATTACGTGCCGGGTGATGTCCCTTTACCTCAAAACATATGCACCCAATGAGAAAGCGCCGAGAAGCTTATTCAAGCATTTATTACCAAACTGTAACGAACACCGAAAATAGATCAAGATCGCTCCGTCCACCTCCTGCCAATCCTACCCGCGTATTCCAGTGATCATCTTCTACCAGTACAACATCGTTAGAAAGGCATAGAGCATTATGACATAGAAAAAAA
Organism: Rhipicephalus sanguineus; assembly: GCF_013339695.2. Classification (NCBI taxonomy): domain Eukaryota; kingdom Metazoa; phylum Arthropoda; class Arachnida; order Ixodida; family Ixodidae; genus Rhipicephalus; species Rhipicephalus sanguineus. Next base: position 137,609,078 of record NC_051177.1, on the reverse strand, counting down.
TGGCGCGGTGCAAGCCGTGCATAACATACACTGCTGAAAACTGCCAGGAGAAGCCCTCATAAAGGAGCTTTATAGGTGATACTGAAAACATATGTGTGCCACGACGTTCGGGAACGCTAGAAATGAAGGGATCAGCTTCACAGCTACGTTCATTCTGCAGAAGTCCAGAAAACCTCCTAAATTTGCTCCAGTAGAAGTTAAGAACAACGACTGCCGACACCTTCACAATTTGCAAGGCAGATGTGCACCCTGTGACAAGCGCATGCAGTGCGAAAAAAGCGCCAGGCCTGCGCTGAAACCGCAGCACAGTCACAGCGAAAGCTGGAAGAGCGGCGTTTCTAGAGCCGTTGTAAGCTCTGTTGGGGCTACAATACAAGTACACTAGAAAGGTACCCACTACGCCATAAATCACAATTTTTGTGAAGTTGGGAAGCACCTACTAAGCCATTATTCGTCATTCTGCGGAGAAGCGAGGCACCAGCTACACGTCTGTAAGGCATTATGTGCACTTTGTTGAAGCGACGACTGATGACGATGAAGAATTATGGCTCAACCCTTTGTAATGGGTTGGAAGTTTTAAACGGCCCACCAGTTATGTAATTTGCATTGGGTGACGCCCGGTCGCTATTTCCCTCTCCCGTCATGCTGTATAACATACGTTGACGTGGGAGAGAGACCGGGGGGGGGGGGGGCAAGAACTTCACTGAGACGCAGAGGAAATGGATCATGCGCTTATGGGCTTCCTTGGCAGCCAATACAAGTGCACTTGCGATGAACCCAGTATGCTATAAATCATTCTAATTTTACTGAGACCCCAAGGAAATGGATCATGCGCTTATGGGCCTCCTTGGTAACCAATACAAGTGCACTTGCGAGGAATCCACTACGCTCTAAATCATTGTAATTTTACTGAGACCCCGAGTAAATGGATCATGCGCTTATGGGCTTCCTTGGCAACCAATACAAGTGCACTTGCGAGGAACCCACTACGCTATAAATCATTGTCTTTTTTGAGAAGTAGGGCAGCAGGCACTGTGCTATTTTCGTCATTCTACTAAGAGCCGTAATACCTGCTTAACGCATGTAAGGCATTATGCGCACTTTGTTGATGCTGTGCCTGATGACGACGAAGAATTATGGCAGAGTCCTTTGTAATGGGTTGGAAGCATTCAACAAGCTACTCGTTGCGCAATTCGCATTGTGTGACGCCTGGTTACAGAATTCGCGTTGTGCGACGCTTGGTGCTCATTTTACTCTTCTACGACGCTATATTGCATATGCTAATGTGGTTCCTTCCCGACATGAAGCCTGTATAGGACCTTTTTGTAAAGCAGTTTCAAGCACCGGTATGGCTCAGAGGTTGAATACTGGGCTCCCGCGCAGAGGGCCCAGGTTCGAACCTCGTTCCATCCTGGAATTTTTTTCTTATTTCGTTTTTTTTCTTATTTCGAGCGATACTGGTTACGGACACCGGCGGCGGCGGCGGCGGCGGCGGACAACTACGGCGCCAAAAACGGCCGGTGAAATGATCTCATAACAGCTTTCGCTGTAAAACTTTAGCGTGGCAGGATATGTGATGCAATGGTGGATGGCGCGCCTAAAGCCGGAATCTCTAGATAATTTGATTTTTTGCACACTAACACGTGAAGAAATAAACTACAAAATATGCCACAAAAGACTTGTGGACTGTATATAGTAGCAGTGGTGTGATAAATAAAAAGAATTCTACCACAAATAGATTTTTGTCCTTTCGGCTGCCTATACGTATTTCTGACAGTACACGAGGTGCACACGCTTCGTTATAATTTTTATCTAGGTTAGTGTATTTAAAACAAGGTAATAAACTTGGCTTTCTTTCTGTATATTGCTGTGGCAAGGTGCTGCGATGCTGATGACAGGTGCTACATATCCAGAAGCCGGGTGCACGATTGTGTTTGTCGTTGGAGCATGTTTTAAGTTTCAATGAAGAGCGCAAGGAAAACAAATTGAAGAGAGCGTTCTGTTCTGTCTGCTCTGTTTTATTCACTTCTTATCGAAACTGAACTCATGCTAGAGATCACTTTCCTCGCTGCAATATCTGCTACAAAACGCTCTTGATGATCCCCATTGCATTTGCAAAATAAAATAAAAACAGTTATAGTATACCATTGCCGAGCAAACATTCATTGTACCTAGTACTCAACTGTTTCCACCGTGAGCACCTTTTTACATGAAATTGCCGTAGGTTAAAGTAGAATTGTTAGCGAAACATTCGCCATCAAAGCGTCGATGTTTGCTACTTAACACTTGCTGTAGATTCTATGTTCTGGCAACACCACCTATATTATTGGATCGGGCCTCTGTCGGGCCTGATCTGCCGTCGGGCCGGGCCGGGCCGGGTAGGCGAAATTTTTTCTCGGGTTCGGGCCGGGCCCGGGTCGCGCATTCAATCACCGGGCCGGGCTCGGGCGGGTAAACTTGAACGAGGTCCGGGCCCGGCCGGGCCCGGGCTGAAAATCACGGCCCGTGCAGTGCTCTAGTAGTGACACGAGTTGGCACATTGAAATAATCAGTGCAATTCTACACTGTGTCCACACGAAGGCACCAGCTGAACGTGCAACCTCGTGTGCCACCCGCTGAACGTGCATCGTGAACGTGCAACCATTTATCTTTGCTTGGAGTTCCGAAAAAGCAGCTTTGGCATACAACTCCCATTATATAAAATGAGGACGTTACTTACACAAGGAGTATAACAATATACTTTAATGTACAGGAATACCTGTAACCGACTATGCAAGTAAGTGTTTCAGATTTGCAATGCACAAGCCCTACGAATGCCACGTAATAGCCACCGAGCCCGCATAAATTCAAACAGTACATTTCGACCCAATATATTTCGCAAACCCTAGCCAAAACGACAACAGCTTCGGGAAATGTGGAAGCTTGTATTGATGATAGTATTCTTACAGCAAATGCCGCTGGAGCCTTAGCTGTTTTTAAGCTGTTTGAGCTTTTCGTTCCGCCAGGTAGCGAGAACAGAAATTATCATCATCATGAACCCGCACACGCTGCATCGTGTTTCTCCCATTCGTCCTCTGTTTCACATTCTGGTTCGCTCCCACAACGCGTGCGCCATTTTCAGAGGCATGGGATGCAATAATACGGATTGGCGAGAGAGCGAGTACAGAGATAGGCATATATAGACAAATAAGCAGGTACGAAGAAAGAGGGAACACAGGAATGAAAGGGAAGAATGGAAAAAAACACAAAGACAGACAAAGAAATAGACAGAGAGAGAGAAAAGATAAAAAGAAACAGACACAAAAAGGAGAAAACGGATATCAAGAAAGAAAGAGAAGAGAATGAAATAGGAAGCAATAAATGAAGAGAGAGAGAGAGAGAAAGAAAAAGGAAGAGGTGGAGAACGTGGAATCACGTATCATTAGTCTCGTGATGTGTTTTTTACAAAATCACGTAACAACTTGTCACACGACATGGTCCTGCCAAAATCACGTACCAGCAGTCACGTGGCGCAAATCACGTACCAATTGGCCGCGAGATCGAGCGGAGTCGCCGCCTAGCGGCTTCTGGCTGAACCGCACCAAGTGTGGATTGCTCCGTGCGTCGTCTGCTAGCCCCGTTGTGTTTGCATGTGCGCGTACGTCATGCAGATCCTCAAAAGGCGGTTTGTTCCGTTGCGTTAGTGCAACTTAACCCGCACGTACGTATGCCTAACACGATATAAAGAAGCATTTGGCCTTGATCGGCTATATATGTACTGTAATAAGATCAGAGAGTGCACTTGTCGAGAGTGCTGTGTGTGGTCGTCGTACCCTCCATTCATGAGAGTCATATCAGTGTAGGTGCCGCTCTGGTTCAAGCGCATTGCAAAGTGCACTTGGCGTCGCCCTAAAGATGAGAAGTATTAAATCGCATGTGAATATAGCCTTTTAGCGGCGCGGTGGTAAAAAAAGGCTCGCATGTACTTGAGCGTTGTTGTTAGGTGTTGTTTATACGTTACGCGACGAGCTTTAGTTGTGTACGGTCCTGGTCTCACTAGAGAGAAATATTCTGTTAAGTGACGTCTGACACTTCGGTACTTAAATTGTCCCCGAAAAGAACAGATATGAAATGACGCGCAAATCGCAACAATGAGTTGATTTGCGCAATTTTAAATTGTGGCGAAATTTATATAAAACACCCGTGTACTTAGAATAAGGTGCGCGTTATAGAGCGCTGATGGTCAAAATAATCCAAACGGCGTAGTTTGCGTTTATGTCGTAGTAATTTCATGCGAAGCCACATCTTTTTTTCTTTACATTATCTTGAGCGTTTGTGTTGCGTTGTTTAGATTGACAGAAGGCAGCGGACATTATTCGTATGAAAAAGCGTACTTTGGTCCCGTGAAATAACCGGACCTTTGTTCCATTACTGTCGTGCAAGTGATCAATCGAAGAAATTTCCGTGCTGTACAGTTACCTTGTGTACTGTTACTGGAATAAAACAAGCGTGTGCGTGTTAAACGTCTCCGTAGCGCTAAAGCGCTGTCAGCCACGTAGCTTTCCTCAGTAAACCTTTAAGCTGTCCTACATTTCATGGAGAACTGAATAAGAAATGCGAATGAATATTTGAGCACGCAGTGCACAAAGTGCTATTTCAACTCATCGTGCAGGAATACGGGCTTTCTTTTTGTTGAGGAGCATCCAATGAACAAGAAGTAAATAGTTAATTCAGTCGCGCGATACAGCAGTTCCGTAGTAGGTGGAACACAGCCAACATGTAGAAATAAAACAACAAAAAACGTCACCCATTGCGAAAACGCTGACTGTCGCCGAAGCGAGCAACCCGTTCGTTGGCAGAATACGCTTCTCTCACAAGTAATTTTAACGTTCGGCGGGCTTCGTGCATTAATTCGGGAATGAAGAGTGCACATATTACGACAACGCTGCAGTCAACGCATTTTAATTGCCGGAAATCGGGTCACATCGCTCACAACCAAGCGCTGTTGTGCAAGTTTGTATACGCGCCGACAACCGCCTATCCACACTATTGTGGCGACGGTGCTGCCACCTGTAGCCCGATCTCGCGGCGAATAGTTGCGTGACATGCTCCTGCCAAAATTACACAGCACTAGTCACGTGGCGTAAATCACGTAGCCCTAGACATATGAGATGTTCCCGCCCAAATCAGGTAACAGTTGTCAAGTGACGTGTTCCCTCCAGAAAATCACCTAATAACAGTCACATAACTCCCGCCAAACCAACGACATGTGTTTGGCTTGAACATGTCATGTGGCTAATGTGGCGAGAACATGTTGGAGACACGGCCTTCGGGGGCAGCTTCTTGCTCGAGACTCCGAACACTTGTTCCGCTGTTGATTCGAGCCTTGCACCACTAGTGCAGATGCGCCGATATTACGGGCAAAAATAATTGTTTTCGTTTGGGCAGTAAATGCTTTTTAGCAGCTATTCTTTTCTGTTGAAAAAGCCTACCTTAAAACTTTTTCTCAGCTTAACATTTCGGTAGGTGTAAGTATTTGCCATTCTCCTTGCCAAAACCCTTCCCTCTGCGTGTCTTTCGACCTGTCTCCTAAAGAGCCGATCCGATCAAGTTTAGATATAGCTGCTGCTTTTGGCAATGTGATTATTCACAGACGAAAAGATTTATTTACAATGAAATGTTTCTCAACTACGGTTTCTGTCCGCATTTTTGAAAGGACCCTGCACCACATGTTCCACCTTTGTTCCTCCCCTACCCAAAACCTGCGCTTGTCGCTGTTACCCTTCCGCTTCCAGTCTCCTCGTTCCTTCTTATTTAGCACACAAGCTCGCCCTTAGGGGAGGAGTCTGAACAAAGCAAACTTAAAAAAAATTACACCATCTCCCGCTAAAGGGGACCATGAGGCGATGCGAAGCCGGAGCACTTGCACGATCGCGTTCCGTTGGCGTTCGTTCGGCATGCTACCGACCTCGCGTCGTGGAACGCGAAGAGGGACGCTGCGCGCGTCGTATCTTCCATCTAGTCTGGCCGTTAATTCTCACAGGGCGAGCGGGGAACGCGGTCGACAGGCGGGCGAGAGGGGGGCAGCGTAGCAGAGGAGAGAGAAGGGGAGGGGACGCGCATGCGCTCGAGCTCATCGCGGCGTTGCGCAGGAGAGAATTTCGGCATGTCTAGCCCGCGTTTTCAGAGGAAGAGCGGAAAGGGGGGGGGAGAGGGGTATGGGAGAGGAGGAGGGGAGAAAGAAAGGGGAGAGGAATGGAGAGGGTGAGTGGAGAGTGAAAGGGAGAGGGGAAGGGAGAGGGAAGTGGAGAGGGGAAGGGGGGGTGAGTGGAGAGGAGTGTGTGGGGAGGGTATGCGCATGCGCAGTAAGAGTGGTCACGCCGCACACCACCACCACCGGATTGAGCTCCGCCTTATGATACTTCGCATCTAAAACGCTTCTAAAGAACGAATATTCTGCACTGACATGCACACATTCCTACGTCGAACCTTTGCCTCCAGCGACATTTCCTCTTCTACGGTTATTCAGTGATAGCCTATGAAGCATGAATACATGAATAAGAATTGTCCGATATATTTTAAAATCAAAGGCAATCCTACAATCGCTTGGTACTCACCTGCTTTGAGTACGATTCCTCTTCTGTCTTATTTTCAGTATTCTTTCTCTGTATCGTCTGGGCAAAATAGTTACTTCCTTTATGGTTTCTGTGGTCGCTGCATGCTATTTCATTCTATTGTTATTAACATCAATTGTGAATCTTGTTTCATTGTATTGTTCTGCCTTGACTGAATGGTATATGCAGAAATCATTGGACGTCGAAGAGTACCGCAAGGTGTGGCACTTGATTGTTACTCATGACGGCCTTCGGGAAGCCAAGCACCTGTATGATGATGAAAACCTTCGAGAAGTTCTGGAGGGAAAGGCGGTCATCGTGAGCGACTACACCACGACCCTATACCATGCCTCCCAAACCTGCCGCCGCCGCCTCGCAGCTGGAAGCTACTACTTCGCTAAGGAGCCCACATTTTCCACAAAGCTGTCAATGGCAGTAAGCAGGAGTGTGAACCCGGAGCTCTTTCAGCTTATCAATGAAAGGTGCGACCTTCGGAATACTAAAGTGCATAAAACACCATAAATGTCCAAAGATGCAATTTCAGAAGATTGTAGACGTCTTGAGCACGTGGTTCATAACTGCTCCTAAAAATCCCGATAGATTCTGACTTACGTTGCTTTAAACTCACGTTCCAAAGAGTGTTAATAAAACACAAAAAACAATTTATTAGAAGAATTTTTTAGGAAAAAGGTTTTTTTATTATTTTATGCTTTTGTTCCTGTGGACTTTTGCGAACTTAGCTATTGTCGACTGTCGGATCACCAACATAATCCTACATAAGCATAGGCCCCTTTTTATTTTTTTTTGCTTTTTTATACGCCGCAATGCCTTCACAGTTTTTTTTTTGTTTTCTTTGGTCAGTAACACAGGAGTATAGCTTTCGCATTCGCAAACAATATTCACGGAAATGATCCCGGCCATGGGATATGCAGCCAATAAGTCTCATTTTACAATCACAGCAGTTTTATTTCGAGTAGCAGAATTGGCACGCTGTACTTGAAAAGTAGACCCAATATCCAGGCTCTATGATAAGTCTACTTGTTTCCGTAATCCTACAAGATCTGTCCAATGACCGGATCGTTGTCTTCAGCATCGCCACCGTATAGCTTAGGAAATTTGCGGACGTGGCAAAACGTAAGTGAACGCTCACAAGTGGCCCACTTGTAAGCGTCCCAACTGTCCTGTCCAGTTGCGCCTATGGGTTTCTCATAATTATTGCCTAAACAAAAGTGCGTGTACCACTAGGAATATCGTGGTTTATTTTTTAGGAAACACTATGACGTGAAACCAGCTAGAGAGCAGTTAAACACCTTGCCACAGTTTTTCCCTCCAAACGTGTGCACAGAGTCCAAGGCTCAGTCATTGTCGCATGAGATTTGTGGTGTTATGTCAAACAGATCCATCGGCTGGTGGAAAGTGGTGTTATCAAGGCGTGGATGGAAACTCAGTGGGGTGACTGGCAGTCCTGCCTTTTGGCAAAACGTGAAGAGACGTACACCGCGCTGTCCCTTTTCGAGACGCAGTCCGTGTTCCTGCTGTTTCTTCTTGTTGCCGGTGTCTCCGTCGTCGTATTCCTGGCGGAAATTTTTATCGGAGGTAAATATCGAAGTTATACTTAGCCTACCCAGCTAATGTAGCCTAAATCTTTAGCCGCTGGTTGTGTACTGTATTTGATATTAGTTAAAAGTAGTCCGATTCTGGAGGCATCGCAAAACCACGTTGGATGCAGAAACCGCATTCGCTTCAAACGCGTTTTGTAGAGTTACGCGAGATCATATCCAAAGGAGCTATACGCAAGCCTAACACCCCAATTCGTTGCTAGCGCGCAATCATTGCTTCGTCCTTCCGACGAAAGCGTGATTTTTTTTGTGAGAGAAAAACTGTTAATAAAATGTGTTACAGAAGAGTATATCAGAAACCACTCATTTGGGCACTATAGTTGGCTGCTGAGAACGAAAGTCACCTAAACGAAAAAGTTTGAGAGCTGAATAAAAGAAGGTTAGCCACTAATTAAGGCAATGCTACCAGACTTTGATTCAGTGGCGCCTATCATTTAGTGAACTCTAATCAAGTGCAACTTGGCCAAAGCTACCATATCAGAAGAATAACGACGTTCAACATTCTCTGACAGGGTCTGTCAAATTCTTCAATCTCTGATGTAATAATCAGTGAACAAACCATAAACTATTATACTGACATCCGAGGAACGTTCTTGCAAATACACGTGTCTAAAATGCCAAAGTTGCGGCTGTGTATTATCATGAGGACATTATGAAGCAAGTGCATTTTCCCTGAGAAGAAAGAGATCCTTGCAGTCAGGTTCTCATTGCTGCTTCGTTCTCACGAAATAAGACATGTTATACGTCCTTGTTACCGGCTCAAAGGACGCAACTGAAAAAAGATTCTTGGTGAAGTTCTAGGCGCGGACATGAATATTGTTTTTCTAACGTACTTTACTGTTTACGACCGGATGACGAGAGGTGAAATTTCAAACCATGAGTATTATCTTCACCACGAGCACTGCGGGAATTTGAGAGTTATTTAGTACTAGGACGTGATATACACAAAAAGAAGACAAATACAACAAGCAGAAGCAGTAGAGTTTTTTTACTTCTTCAAAGTGGTATCAGAACATTTAACAGTTTGGATTAAAAAAAAATAATCATTATTTTTCGCAAATCACTTAAATAAAACATTAAACAATCGCAATACTTTTCTATTTTTTTCGACGTTTGTTTAAGTAGAGTCTACTTCTAATAAATGAGTATTGACTTTGCAGTCGTGTTTCTTATGTAATTAAAAAAACCTCGCATTGTAGAAATCTAGCCAAAACGAATGTATTATGGGTGCTTATGTAGGTTTGCTGGTTTTGCATTTCTTCTCTGGTACTTTTAACCTGGTTAGTTGGCTAGTCGTCCAGTGTCTTTCTATTGGAGCTTTAATTTTTGTAAAAGAAAAACAGTACCAAAAAACCCACCCAACTATACACTTACAGATAAATCCATGGGATCCCCCCCGGCGACTGCGTCCCGTTTAAGGGTTGCACGCATATCATATAAGCCCACTAGGGATCCATATCCTATCAGCAAGTGCATTTATGCTCAATGAAGGTTCGAAAAAGGTTGTAGATGAGGTATCGATGGAAGATAGCGTCGCTCACTTCACTTACCTTGCTTCAAAATGTGCGAAGATCATGTTTAAGCTTTTCCCACTGAAGTTTACCGGCAGTGTACAGTCTCTTCTTCAGCTTGTCTACTCCCACTGCAGGGAAAAGGCCTCTCCCATGTTCCGCCGATCAACCCAGTCCTGTGTTGCTGCTGCCACGTTATACCCGCAAACTTCTTAATCCCATCACCCCATCTGCTCACCTAACTTTCAATCTCCCCCTCGCACGTTTGCCTTCTCTTGGAATCCAGTGTGTTCCCCTAATGAGCAGCGGTTTTCTTGCCTACGCACTACATATTCTGCCCATTCGCATTTCTTCTTCATGATTTCGACTATGATGTGCTTAACACGCGTTTGTTCCCTGACCCACTCTGTTCTCTTGTCCCTTAAAGTTACACCTATATTTTCCTTTCCATTGCTGGAAAATGATAGTTGTAAACTTGAAGGAAAAGAAGAGAGCAGAGGGCAGAGTCCTCCTACATTTTAGCCACGCAATCGCTCGTGGCTGAGCTTCATAGACTAACAGACGCCACGGCCCATGACTGCGATAGGCGAAATGAAAATATAACCGAAAGTGCGACGCATCATTGAGAGCACGGTGAACAGGTTCTGCAATAATTGTATTCGCACAATTATGTCTGTAGTTCGCCAACTTCAAATAAGACACCGAAGATATATACATATATTTTTTGTGCACTTTATGACGCCAACGCTTCGATTGGAAGCTTTCCAATAGTTTACGTCTTCAGGATTCACTCATATACTGTTGGCTAAATTAGGCAAAAAATAGAGGAAAGCGAAAATGCGTGGAATGTGCGCGATAAGGAGGGAGAAAAACCTTTTCTAGCGTCCCCCTGCAGAGCACTAGGATTGTCTTGTACTCTGATAAAAAAAAAAAAGACTGAGATGTCTCGCGAGCCGAGTACGATCCGCATTTCATGAATAAACGATGTATTTAAAAGTAACGTTCTCGATAGTTTTTAGATGCAAAAGCATCTAAAACTATCGGGGCAGTATCCTTCTGCGGCGCCCGAACCCATATTGCGCATGCGCCAACTCTCCCCCTCTCCTCACGTGAGTGCGAGGAGGTGGCATGAGCGCTGTCTCCGCTTTGTTTCTCCTCTCCCGTTTCTCTCTCTCCGCCACAGCTGTGCGCTTGTATATAATGCGGCGCGTGCTCGCTCCCGTTGCACTCTCATTCGCAAAGGCGCTATGGACGCTCGCGAAGCTGAACATAAACGGCAACGCCGGCAAGCGAATCTCGAAGCTCCGAAAGCGCACGTTCGCTGTGCTTCTGTCATTCTCTCTCTGTGCAACGGTGTGCGAAACGCCATGAAAACGTCAACGTCGGCGCTAGTTGCAGCGGCAGCGCCACCGCCGCGGAGCAGAGGAAGGCTCGGAAGCCGAACATAAACGTCAGCGTCGGCAAGCGGTAAATCAAAAGCCTCGACAACCACGTCTCATAAGTCGCATAAGAGAAACGGAAACTCGATGCGCAGGCCGCGCGATGCTTTCCCCACTATTGTTGCCCGTAGGGGAGATGATGTGTTTTTTGCAATTTTGGTTTTATGGCTATCTCAGCTGCAGCTAGCTTCTAAGATGGTAAGTAATGATATGATTGTCGTGAAAACCAAGGTTGAAATTTAAGCTGCAGTTGACACGAAGCCTTTCGCGATAAGCTTTTTTTTTTCACTCGAATTCGTTACCGCTGCTGCTTTAACAGTACTTCCGGTAAGGTAGTAATGTTAATTGTTGGGATTTAACGTCCCGAAACGGCGGTATGCTTATGAGGAACGCCGTACGTATCAGAGGGCTCCGGAAATTTCGAGCGCTCGGGGTTCTTTAATGTGCACATAAACCAAGTACACGGGCATCTGGCATTTTCGCCTCCACCGAATGCGCGGCCACCGCGTGTCGGCATTTCATCCCGCGACCTTCCGATCAGCAGTCGAGCACCATATTTACTAGACCAACCATGGCGGGTTTCCGGTTTGGCAACTTGGACTATATCTTTTTCCACTGCATCTAAAAAGTGTTTTTATTTCTATTTACTTATTCTCATTCGGTATAGTACTGTAATATATGTGATAAGGCTTAAGTGGTGTCCTTATTCTTCGCAGTAAATCTTTATAGGCGCCAAAGGAATGTCAAATTGCTTTGCAGTTTCACAGTTAGGGTCTCAATTTTGTGGAAGCCTTCCGGCGAGATTTTCCCGTGAAATGACAGAGTGCCAATGAATTCGCATACAAGTCGGATCAATTAGTTTGTTCAGAGGCTCTCACACAAAAAAAAAATAGATTGCATAAAACGGTTAATGGTCTCGTTTGTATGAACAATGCACCCGAGAAAGCATACGAGATTTCACAACAGCGACATCTACGCAAGGAACAGAGTTAAAACAATTTGGATATTTCACAGCGGAATGTAAAGCGAGCGCTTAAAATGTTTCTAGAGATCCAGATAAAATAGATTTCGTATTGTTCTTGCAAACATTTTATATGCTTTATATTTTCAATCTTTCCTGCTCCTTTAGGTTGGAAAAGGCCTGGTCCAAAGCTCGTCGCATGCCCAATGTGTTGCTTCTTCTGAAATCTCCATCCACAGCAGATAATCGGCCTAAGAAAATGCCGCGCGCACAATTGTGGACCACGACTACCAGAGTTTCACATGGCAACGGGCGTCCTAACTGTTCTGGCACAGAAATCCGGAGTAAGGCATGCTGAAAGCACCGCACACAAATGTGACCATACGATGGTCTTCACGATATAACCTAATCATGCGCTACAAGTTTCCAGCATGGCAATCGTTTCGAATAATTAGAAAAAAAAAGAGAAAATCATGCAGACGATCATGTGACGATCTTGAATACAGAAACAGAATTCGTTACAATTTTTTAAGGGGGCCCCTGTTGCATGTCTTCTAATTATTCATGTAGTAGAGACATAGTATTATGGTAGTAGTAGGCTTCTCACATTGCTGTACTAGTTGGGAAAGCAAAAAAGATAGCTACTCTCGCTGACATTACCAATCACTTAGCCAGCACTAGTCACAGCTACAAAATATTAACAAAAACGGCCGTCATTTGTACGTGCTAGTGATATGCGACCGATGTGGCAGGGTTCACGAAAACTATCGCTGAATTCAATACTAATGCAAGTTTTTGTAGCGTAATTCGTCTCAATAACAGCCGTATGATGTTTTCTGCATCGTAATTTGCAAAATATAATAGATCTTATTACAGAATTTTAATGCGGAAAATATCCTTTGGATCAGGAACTGCTGCTAAAACCTACTTTACTTTTCAATACAATCTTTCTCAATAGAAAGATCTCGCGAAGCCTTAGTCACGTACGAAATGCACTGCGCTAATAAATGGCATGCCATATGGCGAACGAGCACTGTAGTTTGTTGTCGTGCTTAGAACTGAAACTTGCAACCATATCTACGCATTTAGCAAGCGTTATACTTTTAATGGGCCCCTGCAACACTTTTGCAAGTAATAATCGAATGACCTCACTATCGAAGTTTATCGTCTCTAGTGCATGACACGATTTCTAATAAACAATTGTCTTTTTGAAATACACTTGGTAATCAATGTAAGTAAGTTAGAGGCTCTAGTTCCCACGAAAAATTACTTTCTACATTGCTTGAAATTACGTGTGGTCTTAAACTCTCATGTAAAATATTCCAGAAGATGCTAATTTTGAATTAGGAATAAATTGTTCGCGTGTGCTTTAGTAGCTTATAACCTCACAAGTTGCAATTACCTGTATTCATGCAGAAGCATTTGTCAGAAATACAGCTCGACGTCTTCACTTAGAATACGAGTTTGGAGTTTGCTTTGCAGTGCGTCCGGTGTTGTACTTGAAAGCGCATGTAGAAAACATCACTGTCGAGCAATGATAATAAAAGTGTATTTCTACCATGAAACAGTATGACTGTGTCCTCGCATTGCCTCTATTTCATACGCACGTAATTAACGACTGATATCGGTGCAGTCAGTGGAAAGGCTACGTATCATAGGAGGTACGGCAGCACGTATTTCTGCAAAATGTCACAGTGGATTACTTCGTCGTGTACAATAAAATTTTAGGCTCTTACAAAGATTATCTTTCTCTCTACTGCTGAATTATACATGCACTGGAAGCTACTATAACGGAAGCGATACAAAAACTCAGCTTTTAAACTCCAAAGTCAGTTAAACCCCCTAAGGCGCCTTTTTTCACACAGTAATGGTATTAGTTCTTACGTGCCTTTCTTTGCTGTACGCCGTGCGCGCGGAACTCTCAGGCCACGAACGGCGTGTGCCCTATCGGTGAGATGACATTCTTGATAGGAAGTGGTGAGTGGCGAGTTTTCCGGACAGTAAACGCAAAAAAAAAGCCGATGACGATTCTTGCTGTGGAGCAGAAACAACCCTAAATGGCACAAACCGTTTTGAACAAGACTGTTTTGAGCAAGAAAATGCACCTTTACTGGGCAAGTCCCGGGATCGACTGCTGGCCGCCGTTCCGCCGTGAGCGCGCGAGCGCGCGAGCGCGTGCGCCCGAGCTACACATCGTCTTCGCTAAAGCCAGAGCGAGGAGCGATATCCACATTGATGTTCTATACTGCAGACCTGTGCATTTTTCACTCCATCAACACGTAGGTAGATTTCTCAGGCACCCAGAGGTTGAACTAGACGTCCACTGGAGCACAACGAAATAAATGAAACCAGTAGCTGCCGCGTCCGCGCTCCGATCTCTCCTGCGGCAGTTTCCTCGGCTCTTCGAGGCGCAGTAGTCGTTCACATCGGGCGATTCTACCTCCATCGCTTAAGTGGTTTACGCTAGTATGGCAAGGCTGCAGTCGCTGTCGAAGGATCGACCGTGCGTGCTTACTTCGGAATGAGCCGGCGCCACGGTAGAGGCTCAGCAACAGTGACATCAATGCATTCCGCTCTGCTTTCAGGATGTATAGTGTGCCATTACCAACGGATTAAGCATGCTTTCTGCGGACGTGCTCGACCGAATCGACTGCAGGCTGAGGCAAATCGCTTACAAGTAGGACAAGACATCGGGGGGCTCGACCTTGACATGATTCACTTTATCCTACACACTAAATCCGTCGTTTCACTTTACGGTATACACCAAGTCATCAGCAAAAACAATTCAAATATTTTTACAACCTCTATAAAGAACTTTACGTCATATTTTATTAACGCGCCTCAGTCTTCCTATTGTTTGCCTAGATAAACATTGTCGTGAGAGCTTCTTATTTGTTTTCGGCCACGAAGCCTGGTGCCGTTGAACGGCCGTTCATTGTTTTTCTGCTATCCTCGTTTATGATATTTGATTTGTTTGCTTCACGAGCGCAATATTCGCTCTTTTCTATTTTGTCACGTTGCAGTGCACGTAGAAGTTCGCCTGTGAATGTGCACATGCTTCTGCTGCTCAGTTTTTTTTTTTTGCTATTCCGCCGCCTCCTGCACTTCATAAACTACCCTTGTAGCTTTTCGCTCGAGGCCCATGCATTTCCTGTATTTCGCTGGAAATAAACATTCATGAATTCATTCATGTGCGGTGATCTGCATCTAAAGCTACCATCTGTGCCGGTGAAGTGTATAAACGTGAGCGGGAAAATAATTACACATATATTGCCGAAGTGAAGTGGCACCACATTCCCCACTTCATGTTGTGTCGGTGGTGCCACGAAAGGACGCCACGTTATTTGTCATTCTTCCCAAGAACAAAGACGATTTCCCCTATGAGCAGAGGCGCTTTAAGCGAATGCGGAGATAAGTCTGGGAGCGAGGTTGCAGAGGAGCGAAGCGAGCGCAATGCGCATTTCACCGCAGCTCAAAAAAAAAAAAATAAAAGGCGCTCGTATCTCATAAACAATTGCACGGGCCCGACGTGTCGGCATTACTTCTTCCTTGAAAGCATATTGGACGACTATCTGGTGCATGCCACGGGGTAGCGGTGGCACATGTGCGCCAGGAGACATCAGGATAACAGTGGTGAACAGGCTGCTGGAGAGCTGCTATAGGCTTCCCAAGCAACGCTTAGCGGCGCTGCTGCTCTTGACAGGCAGCGCCATCTCTGGCAGAAAAAGAAAACTGGGTGTGCAGCGCGCGTTTTCCCTTCTCTCCACCGCGTTGCCGCTCGCTTCTGTGCACGTGCAGAGCTCTCGCGGTGCACTTGCGGCGCCTCGCAATGTACCGCTTGCAGTGCGGCTTCAGAAGGATTTTCAAGCTTGACTGGCACTTCCGAAAAGCGAACTTGATAAAATGAGAAAGGCTAGTCAATCACGTTAACGGTGAAGAGCAGACGATCGACGACAACGACGCCCGACACAGAGCGAAATGCATTTCCCAAGTCGCGATTACACCGTGTAGGACGTATACCTCGAGGTAAGTCTCGTTCTGTCTGTCATGTTAAAGATGAATAATGGTCCACATGCACTCCAAAATGAAGCCGTACACGCTATCGATGTTCTGCGGCGTGGACTACGAATCTATGATTGTTGTTTTGATATGGCAGCTTACAGTGCAGCCGTATACTTTCGTGAACAACGTTTGCGGCGTGCGAAAAAAATATTATACGCCATGGCACTGCTTCCTGAGAAGGTTTGAGTCAAGCCCTCCGTGCCGCTGGAGAATCCCCGCCGATTAAGACGCGAGGCAGCTAGCTGAGCTTTAACCACTGTCAAGCAAGATGAACTGCTCGCCTCGTTTTTTCGGTTCTCGCGCCATGCTTGCAGTCTCTTTTTATGATATCGACTTGACAGGCCTATAACACCTGTTGCTTGAACGCGGCTAGAAAATCGCACAAAGTCAGAAGGTGGTTACTTCAAGGTTGCAATTGCAAAGCATGTATTAAGTGCCAGTTATATCTATCGGCTTAAATATATATCACCCTAATAGAGTGACAAAAACAAAGCAAACCTGCAGAACGATGTCAAAGCTTGCTGAAATGCCAGACGTCCGTTCCGGCGTGCTAAAGCAGCCTTCCCGACGCGTGAAATGCAGGCTCCGTACATCTGACAGTGCCGAGTTCAGTTGAATTCAACCAACCGCGCAACGCTAACGGTATAACGCGAATGTGAACGTTCAACAAAGACGGTAGGTCTCACGAGCACGGGAATCAAAACACAAAGTTGCTTCACCTACAACCGTAACTGGCTTTAACAATGCGAGAAGACAGCGAGTAATCATTACTGTAGTCGCTGCGTGCATGCGCCGCGTTACTCACCGATTCAGGTAGTCGAAACGAACGAAAGCGATGAACTCAGACAGCCAAAATAGAAGGCGAGACAGCGCTGTCAGCTATCCACGCTTGCCGCCTTTATTTCTCGTGCGACACGCCCGGGAACCGATACAGTTTAACGTGAATTGTGTGCCTTGTGTTGTCTGCACTGTTGTGGCTGGCCACTAAGCCGCAATACTTCGGACCACGCTGCGCTTCCGCGGGGTCGCTTCTGCCTCGCGGAAATGCGCAGCTTCACAGCAAGCCTCTCGGTTCAACGTACCCAGCCGACGGCCCCCCAGTTACCCGCACCGAGGAAGAACGCGTTCGCACGTGCGCTACTCCGCTACCGTGGAAGGGGCTGAGTCGGCCGCGCTAAGGTTCAGAGCTTTCCGACAGAGCCGCAGCGCGGCTGGCACGGCGCTGTCGTCGCGCCGTAAACTTGAGCTTGGGTTCCCTATGGGTACGTTGCGGGTAGGCATGCAAATAACCGAAGCATATGTAGACGAATCAGCCAAGCGTTTCTTTATTAGACGCAGTAAAGCCCCCTTAGAAGTGTAATGAAGGAAGAGAATTGTTTGAGGGCTCGATTCTTTGTTGGATACAGCGTTGATGAAAACCAGCAGATAATGAAGCCAAGGAAGGTCCGGGGACGTTAATTGTACTGTTTGAAGTGCACTGCAGTAAATGTGATATAAATGGCAGTTGGCAAAAGAGTGTTCCACACGGTCCGTCATGACTGCGAGCGGCGCTGACTAACACACCCAGTGTTTACATGTACATCCATACATCACAAAGTGAATGAGGGGTTGACCGCCTCTGTCGCTCAATTGGTGAGAGTATCGGTCGGGCGCGTAATCCTAAGGTTGCAGGTTCGGTTCCTGCTGGCGGCAAGTTGTCTTTTCGTCCACTTTACTTTCTTCGCATCTGTATCAGAATTCTACAATACACTTAAAACAGTAAAATTAACGTCCCCTGCGCTTTCATTACCTTCATTATCTGCTGGTTTCACTTGAAAGTGTAAGTGTTTGCTGTGCTGCAGGTGCTACAAGAGTTAGGACGTGTCCTTCAACGTTTTTCCAAGGAAGCATTACCGCCGCGAATAGCTCAAGCCAGCTGCACTGTCGTTTGCAGCTCAGGAGCTGTGGTCCGCCTGTAGCTCAATACGACCGCCCTCTATTCCTTTGTTTAAAACAATGTCCATTGGCAGGTAGCTAACAGCTGCTCGTAGTGAGCGGGTCCAGCTTTGTCTCTCTTGGCGCCGTAGCGATGACGGTCTCCTTCCGATTGCTCTCCGCGGGCTAAACGCCAGTGAGCACCTTCTTTCGTCGTAGGCCGTATTTTTTCTTTGGAATTTTAACCGGGTCACGTGTATCTAGAGGAGTTTGCACTCGTTTTGCCCTATTCCTTTTGTCTGAAACGGTGGCGCCGCGTTTGCAGTTACTTTGGCGCTGAAGAACTACTCCTTCACGAGACCTTTTCAAGATGGCGCCACCATCCTGAAAAATGTGTTCGAAAAAGATATCATTGCGGAAAAGCGCTTCGAACAGTGCAATAAATATTTGTTATCTGTGCTCTTCCTCACTGAAGTTGCCCTGCATAGTTCACAGATAACGAAAGAGAGCTATGAACTACAGTGGATCATGGCCGCTTTTAAAAGCGGCATTCCAGCAGCGCCGTGCGCAGATTACCGCTCGTAGATGCCGTGCACTCACGAAACAATTTCTTCAAAAGATCGCGCAGCTATTTGTCTCAGTTAAATTTCAAAAAACACTGCTCAGTAATGACTACAAATCGTAGAATTAAAAATTTAAAACTTTCTCTGCAGGATTTAAAACAGTAATAAGACGGTGCAGAGGAAGAGACATTTTATTTTTATGATATGTTGCAGGATTTCTCCACCGCGCCCAAAAAGAACATATCCGGCGGAAGTGAAACAAGACAAATATGTGGGCTACATAAGACATTCTACAAATCCCTCGTCTGATTTTTCTGATGAGGTTTTTGGTTTTTGAATAATCAATAAATTTTCGTGTTTTCATAAAGTACAAGAAAAGTATGGCGTCACATTTACCCATATTTATGGTTCAAACATAGGTCTAACCCCGCCTTGTAGCGCAATTTTCTCATCGTACACTGAAAAATATAACTCACATATTCTTTAGCCCAACCGCACTTTTTAGCCATTACTGATTGGTGTACATGTGGTATCTTGAATGTCATACGCTAGGTTGGGCAAACTCACTCATGAGTCGACTAACTCAGACCAGATCGGGTGGTGAGTATCAGTCCGATGAGTCCGGTGAGTAAGATTTTGCGAGTTTGAGTCCGATGAGTCCGTTGAGGAAATATTGTGATCCTGAGCCCGAGTGATCCTAAGCGCCAAATATATTTCTGAGTGCGTCTGAGTGAGCACTTCCTTTTGTTGACGATTATGCTCTATCTCATCTCAGCATTACTATCAGCCTTATCGGCTTACGCTTATACCCAAATCTATCACGCATATCTCAACACACTAGCTTTCATGCCCCACCTCAAAATTTAGGTCAGAGGCGTTGTTAGGATAGAGGTGTCATGACCTCCCACCGCAAACTCTTTCACGGGAAGTTCTTGAAGAAAATCTCGAGTGAGTCGCGTATTTCATAACAATACCCTTCTGGCTGAAACCACTGAAAACTTGTATTTAAAGGACCAAGATAAAAGCAAGTGTTGAAGAACACCGACTATGTAAACATTAGCGTTAAATAGCATTGAAGCCATGACCGAAAAAGTGAATTTTACGCGAATGGACTAATGAGTCGTCACACGGCTCACTCCGATTCAGGCCAAGCCGTGAGTCTGAGTTTTAATGAGCCCGGGTGAGTAATATGTTGGTGAGTTTGAGTCCGAGCGATTTGATGAGAAAAGTTCAGTGAGTCTGAGTCCGAGTGAGTCTGGTTGAGGAAAGTTTCGATGAGTCTGAGTCTGATTGGGCCCTGAGAGCAAATGTATGTTTTGAGCGAGTCTGTGAGCTCCAACTTTTATTGCCGACCTATCGTTATACGCAAGTCGCTTTCATCTTTGCTCAGGCCAAAATTTTCATCTGATCGCACTGAACCATTCCGCAATAATTAATACCATATATGTGGCGTTTTCTTTTTGTAAAAGAGCCAAATGCCCTTCTAGTGAAACTGAGAAAGACGCACTTTTATGCTACTGTCAATATGGTCGGGCCTGCTCCAACAATTTTTGCCAGTGTGTTCCTGTCCCTCATGTTCCTCATATTTATACTGCGGCTAAAATCTATATAGCCCACTATCGACGGTATTCAGGAGTAAACTTTGTATTGGCTTTATAGATTGGAACATTTCACTTGGGCTCGAATTAGCACGTAAAAGACGTCTAAAATGTTTCGAATGTAGGATAAAGCAATATTTTGCGATAAAATTAACACCATCCTTATGTTGCCGTCGGTGCTATCCTACGTCGCATGCGCGTAATGGCGATGACTAGACTTTAAGAACGAGTGTTCCTCCATGGCAAAAGGCGCACCATTCTGGACTGGCGGCTGCGGTTTCTTGTTCCTGGCATTTATAGAAGGCCTTGAAAAATGTTCCAGCTCTTGTTCTTCTTTTGAGCACGTTTTATGCCGTGCCGTTTCGGATCACTCTTCATCTTCAAGGAATAGATCGGTGCCCAATATCTTAATTTCATATATCTTTATGTCAAAGTATGCCGTGTTGGAGCGAAACAAGGACATGACACTGGAGTGCTAAACTCGAAAATAAACGCTAAGAGGAAAAAAAAGTAGTAAAGTCGGGCCTCTAACTCTTTATATTCGAGTTTTGCCTTACAACATCATGTCCTTCAGTAAGTGCCAACTAAGCCATAGAAAGACTAGATGTGGAATGTAAACGCGATAGGAAAGCAACGAGGACACAAATGAAGGAGATTGGATGAGGCAATCTTGATTGCTTGTGGTCACGATTGTTGACGCAGCGCTGGGTTTAATGAATGTGGTTCAGTTTGAAACAGATGCAGCATTTGGCTCATTTTTGATTAGAAACTGCCTTTTGAGTTCACGTTATTATCAGGAATGACCCCATTTTGGATTCCAACTGTTTTAGAAGTTAAAGGTACTTAGCACGCTTTACGCTCCCGTGAAATTCTGACAGAGTGTCGGTTCCTCTATTGGCCCTTTTCTCCAAAAAAAAAAAAAAACAAAAAAAAAACACCACATATGCCCTAAGTGAATTGAGGAACATTCCAAGATAGCACCCCTAAAAACGCCAATTTTTTTCCAGATTTTAAACAAATCACCTATCTTGCAGGCATCATACTAGGTTCAATAAAGGTCATTATTGGTACCATGTGTTGCGGAAGGTAAATGAATTCCAGCGATGGTATTTATTCCATGAGCAAACGACTGACAAAACGACTGCATTATTCCATGAGCAAACGACTGGCGATTGTGTGTTTGTCTGTATGGTTTTCCCTCTAAGATGAATTTTCCTCTTTTCCTGGCATGCAGCCATCCACCATGAATACTGGTGCTTGTGACATTTCCAGTAGCTTTTTTTGTGACACGTGTATCGTTTTACACAGCGTCTAAAATTCCAGCGCTCCTTTTGTGCAAACTTAATTTAGATAATGTCATTAATGTTTATCACAAAGGTTGTCAACTGTGTCTCTTCTTTCACACGATTTCTCTTGCTTAAAAGGGCTAGCTTGTCGCAGTTATCACATTTGTTATTATTGTTTGTTTAATCACAGTGGAGAATTTCTTCCCTGGAATGGCACTGATCATTTAGCTTTATTTAACTCTTCTAAATAGTTTTGTACATGTGGCGCTCCATACGTCCGAACAGATGTAGAATTTTTGCAGTCAAGCGTTTCCAGCAATAAAGGAAAAGTACGCCTTGTTTTGCCTCTAGGTATACACTTAAACCGTAGGTACGGGAGTTAGTATATTAAGCACCCTGCCCCATTTTCGCATTTTGTATGTATACATACACACGCGCACACACACCCAAACATACGTCTGAAGATACATAAAGGGGCGTTGGACGCCATTCAATAAATAGAAAATTGGCTGCGTCCCTTCGTACCGTGTGTTTGTGATTACCTTGATTTTTCTTGAGGTTTCAATATTGCTGCTGCGAACTAACGTCTTATGCCCAATTTTTTGCTTGTGACCTCATCCTCCTGAGCGCCTTCAAACATTCAGCTCAGGAAAATGTGGGCATCAAGAAGGCAAGTAGGAAACTGGAGTCGTGTGCAATCATTGGAAGAAGAAAGGCAGCATTAAGAGAACCGGCAAAAAATTCGCAGGCAAGTGACTGGAAGGTCATTACAGTGTAAGGAATCATGAACGAAAATTGAACATCTCAGCGGGAGAATTGGAGCTCAAAACAAAGAACAGGAGGACGTTAACATTTTCTGTGAGCTGCAGCTTTAAGAAATTGGACGCTAATTATTTCATTAGATATCAGCTGAATGAGGTCAATGTTAGGAATTATAGCAGTGCTGATAATGTGTCGCCCACGCTACAGGGGCATCTGGCGCCACCATAACAAAACATCAAAAGCTTGGCTAGAACATATCGGTTTCAACTTACGATCGAGTTGCGTAGTTTAAAGCTAAGGCTCTCATATACATTTTAGTAATCTTATGGAATAGTAATTAACAAGAAGACATGAAACACGCAGATCACACAAACCGTCTGCTTCTGTGCTAATGCGAACATTATCAAATTGTACAGATGCACCCTCGTTTCGAAATTAATTCGGCTGAGGGCCAATGGTCTAGAAGTAAAGGTTGTGTCAGCGGGGAAGCGACAAGATCGTGCATATGAACAATTATTCCGTAACCTTAATTAGCGCAGAAACAAAGTTAAGCAGCCATGTTGTACCTAAAGCCTGAAACTTAGTCAAGTAGCGCCACACTTTCTTGAAAGCGCGCCTACTCTCTTCTCACCCTCCTCCAACCTCTTCGATTGTAACGGCGTGTCGCTATTCGTCAACTGTATTAATGAGAACTAACAGACAATAATGCCAAAGAAGTATAGGGGGTGTTATTTGTAGTAATTAGAATATAAGTGTGAATAAAGTAAAGTGGATGTAAAGATAACATGCCGCCGGCAGGGACCGAACTGCCACCTTTGAATAACGCGTCCGATGCTCTACCACGGAGCTACGGCGGCGGTCATCCTCCCATCCACTTTATGGGGTATATATGTGGATTTAAACCTAGGAGTGTTATTCAGCGCCGATCGCAGCCATGGCGGCGAGTGTGGAACGCTCTTTTTTCTGCCTGTTGGCGTCACGTAGCCTGTGATCTCTTTTTACAAGCGGGCAGCTGACCAATAATCCCTCGCATACTACCTGAAGGCATCAAGTCTGCCAAACGAGACCCTCACTATGAATGACGCAAAGAAGGTGACTTTTAAAGGCTCGTTTTTGTTTGTTAGACACAATGATAATGAGAACTAAGTTCTCATTAATATTGTCTCTAACAAACAACAACGAGCCTTAAAAGTCACCTTCTTTCCTGCATTGGTGAACGGGCGTTACATGAGATCCGCACAGAGTTCCTCCGCGTGCTGGCGAAGAACGCGTGTACCGCCGGCAGACATAGTTGCTGCTCCGTGCGCGTTGTGTTGCGAAATATGTTTTCATCACAAGGGCGGCGTCGCTTGTCATCGCCATGAGCGGGTGCTGCGCTTCCGGTGGCCAAGCAGATATAGCGATGGTCAAGAGCTCCTCGCGACACCGCGTTGTAGGAGCGACGAGTTACGAGGAAATGCATATGAGTGCGCCTAATCGGAATGGAAAGATTCAGTCCAATATATTCTATGCGAGTGATGAGTATGAATTGGTTTCGAGGTTTGCGTAATTTTCTGCGCGCTAGAACATCCTAAACAGGCTATATTTCACTCAGCCTTTTGCTGTTTCTCTTGGACGCTCTAACACAGCTGCCGTGTGACCTTTATTTTGTATCAACAATACATGGTCTGCTTTTCCAGCGTGCCCTAATTGGAAAAACAAGCGCTGTTCCAGTACCCCCAGCGTGATACCAGTATGTTTTTGGCACTGGATCGCACTGGGAACACTGCTGCACGCTCGGATTCACTGGCACTTCGGTGAGTGCACAGGGAAAAAGCTGGGTCGCACTGGTAGGGACGCTGACTTTGCCGCTGTGATGCTAGCGCTCAATGGGAAGCACTGGAAACGCTGGAATTTTCACTGGATTGCGCTGGCGCATACGGGAGCCTGTACTGCTTCTGCCAGTGCCGCTTGCTCCTTCTAGTATTGTATGTACGCGGCGGAATGTTTCGCTATCGTTGAATATCCATTGTTTAATTCGATAGTGCCGATAAAGGCTATCCTAACAGATCCCAAACGTGTGCCAAATTTCTAACTTGGCAGTGAAAGAGGATTACATGAACACTATTTTCACTTTGTACGTGATATGTGAAATCACTGTCATTTGTGAATCTCGAGAAGAATATGTTCATAACTAAAACAGCCAAGGCTGATCATTTCGCTTTCTACCGCGCTTTTTTTATATTCATGCAGTGTCAATAACGGCACTGATTGTTGCGCGAGGTCGTTGAATGCATATTTTTGTGCATGCTCCGCGAATATATCAGTTTTGCATCCGTGATGTGTTGCTGTAATGATTCCATATTTCAGCATTTATAAGTCTGGAGGCATTGGTCTGAACAGACAAAGCAAATCGTTACATCGCCGCGCAGATGGCGAGATGAGCTCTGGCTTCGCAACCCCTCCCAACGGCGGCCAAAAAACAGCCTTCGTTCGATATTGCCACACCGGAAACGCATCTCGGGCAAATATTGCACTTCCACTTACTTCAGCTGCACTTTATGTAACAGTTACGCAGGTGCCGAAGCTAAAATGCAGAAACGGGAAACATCGCAACTGACCTGCGCCTACGTCGGTCCTACCCAGTGTGGCTTCCAGGGAGCTTTAGGTCTAGCGTACCGGCCGAGTCCATCTACATGCTAACGGCGCTTCTTGGTTTAGGTATACGCAATTCCAACGTTTAAGAATGACTGTAGAGTATAGATTAGACACAGGTTAACCCAGATGAACCATTGTTTTCTTGTGTACGGCGTCCGCACAGGAAGCGATGAATGTTGCGACGTGCGTTCGGCAGCGCACACGTGCTCACCGAAAGCTGCCGGCCACACTCGTCGGTACTTCTCAGACTCATATATAAGGAGACATACTTGTTAAACGGTACGCCGTAGTGAACTAGCATACTGGCATATTTTTTCAGCACATTGTATTGTTTTTCCCAGCCGTGTTATAGTTGAAGATGTCGATAGAACTGTAAATCAGTACACTGGCGCGCCCGCAGTACTGACATATCGTCGCTTGCACGAGAAAGCTACTTATATTCAATCATGCGCGCGCGTATTTATCGAACGAGTTATCATCAAGCTTATGTTCATGTTAAGAGTGAGAAACGGCTATAAGATCGACAGCAACATTCCGCAAATTGTACACTGCAGCTGCTCCTCAGTCTGTTTGATAGTTTTCGGAGTTAATATGCGAATTCATAAAGGAACTTAGCGCTCTTACCATTATTACATGTCATCCGTTGCCGGCCGCCGTTCACTTCTGTCTGATAAGGACGCAAGTTTTATTTGGAAAGAAAGATAACGTCTATTTCCAGTATGCGACAACTGAAGATGAAGCCATACGGTGCTTTCGTTCGTTGACAGCGATTTTTACGCAGTGACAGGCATTTTTGGCGTTGCTTAGCGGTAGCGTTTCTCAGTTGGAAAACAGAAGGTGGCGAGTTTTAATCCTCGTGGCGTAGGCGTTTGTTTATGTTTTTTTTATCATAGGGCCTTTTTTTCTTATTGAGCAAATGCGTTCCATCAGTCTTGTAGTCAGGGGGTGGCACACCGGGCCCGTGCCCTCCCTCCCCCCCATTTTTTTTTTCTCCATAGCATACAGAGCACGAAACGGCACTCGACCGCACTTGCTTGCCCGGTCCCCACTTCAGGTCAAGCAGGTGCCCTCCCGGAAGGAAAATTCCGCCTATGCCCCTGCTTTCCACATCACTTTCTTTGCTAATATATTTATGTATGGCATGTAGCACCGCCGTTTTAACGCTGTAGAGTAGTTTTGCGTTTTGAGTACCCAGCGCCTCCCAGTAAAACGCCGCTCAAGCACCCCAGTGTCCCAGCGCGACACTGGACCCATAATCAGGCATGACACTGGACGCTGGTGCCGAGATGCAATGGGTTTTTAAATAGGGTGCTTAACCTTATACATGCCAAATACTTCGAACTCACCGTTATACAGTTGTACATCGCGCGTCGTGCACAATAAAACCCGACCAACTAATTTGCGGGCACGCGTGCACTCGTGTGAGAATTTCGTTACAGAACTTTAGAAATTCAGCACAGATGATCTTTTTTTCCTTTGATAAAACATGAGGCTCGAGCCTAGACCTACCATGAGGATTGCAAATTTGTGCGTCTTTTTGTTACGTACTTGCTTTTAAATCTAATTCGGCCTTTGCTTCTTTACCGCTGATCGTCAGGCGGTGCATTCGCGATAGAGAGGTACACGTAGTATTTGTCTTTACAAGGTGCACACCCGACCGAGATACGTCGTGTGGTCGTCGATAGATTTCACGACGCACGTTGCAATTTCGCAGCGCATACTCCTCTGATGTTGACGCGTTAAATACACAACAGCCCCGGTGCCACACCATCTGCGCGTTTGTGTCTGCTTGGTACTGTTGTGCCAGAGCACCTGACCGAACGGGGAAGCGAATAAACACCTGCATGCTTTGTCTGCAATCCCGGAAAACGGCGTCTTCGCCCAGCCGGCCCCGTCAACTGACGCCAGGTTCTTCCAAGCTACCCAGCTATGGAAAGGCTGCTCAACATCCTAAAAGAGCATTAACACCTGCTACCTAAAGGGACGTCAACATACTAAAAGAGCGTCAACAACTGCTACCTAAAGGGACGTCAACATACTAAAAGAGCGTCAACACCTGCTACCTAAAGGGACGTCAACATACTAAAAGAGCGTCAACACCTGCTACCTAAAGGGACGTCAACATACTAAAAGAGCGTCAACACCTGCTACCTAAAGGGACGTCAGCATACTAAAAGTGCGTCAACACCTGCTAACTAAAGGGACGTCAACATACTAAAAGGAGCGTCAACATCCTAAAAGTGCGTCAACACCTGCGGCCTAAAGGAGGGTCACATCACAATAGACTGGGACCTTATTTAAGACCGGCCTGGTCCGTTGTTAGAGAGACGCCCCAGCCGACTTGGTCGAGCTGGCAGGCTCTGTTCTGCTATAACCTGCTATACCTGCTATAAACGTTGTTACTGTTTTATAAACGTTTTGCCTCCCTGCTCTGCTCCTCAACGATAAGTACGAGCTTCAGCTACATCGGCTCGCCATCCTCCCGGCTTTCATCGACACGAAACCCTCATTCGTAACAGTGGTTGGCAGCGCTGGGATACGCTACCTTCATCTCATCGTTCGACACGCTGGGATACGCTACCTTCATCTTATCGTTCGACACGCTGGGATACGCTACCTCATCTCGTCGTTGGACCAGCTGGGATACGCTACCTCATCTCAACACTTGGCTGCACGGGATATGCTGCACTGATCTCAGCGTTTGGAGAGCCGGATCGGATCCCTGCAGGCCCGAGGAGCGAGGACGCTCAAGACGCCGCTCGACGGCAGCCACGAGTTCGACCCGAGTCAGCTACTTTGGTTGGGTGAGAGCCCAACGTTTACTGGTCATTTCGCCAGACCTCTCTAGCACAGGCAGATGTTAGGAGAGAATTTTATGTTTTTTTGTTTGATTCATTTTACTCAATTTAAACCATGGTATTCGTTTTGTAAGAAACCATGGTATTTTGTAAGAAAGCATCACGAGGGACGAGATCGCGATGGAGAAGTACCTAGAGCAAGACCTCCTCGAAATTTGTGAGGACTTGGGCATTTCCGCCGGGTCCGCAAAAACAAAGGAAGCGATTCTCGAGGTGATGCGGGCAGAGAACGTGACCGTCGAGGAGGCTGACGAGACTTGGGAGGAGATTTGCGAGAAAAAGCGGAAGGCAGAGGAACGCGAAAGGCGCGAAAAGCAGGAAGCGGAGGAACGCGAAAGGCGCAAAAACCGGGAGGCAGAGGAACGCGAAAGGCGCGAAGAGAGTCAGGCTCAGAAGCGTCGCGAAGAGCGAGTACATGCTCTTAAGATGAAGGAGCTTGATGATGAAATTGAGGCGATCAAGTGACAGCGAGCACGATACTGTCTCCCCGTCTTCAAGTCAGGCTTCAACATTGAGACGTTTCTCGCTGGCTTTAAGACTGTCTGCGAGGAGGTTGGCGTTAGCCGAAACCTTTGGTTGGAGAAGCTTGTCACGTTGCTGCCGCGCCAAACTGCATGCGTTTTCGAGCGCTTATCCGCTGAGGAAGCGCAAGACTTTGATAAGGCCAAAGAAGCCTTGTTGCGCCACTTCGCAGCTCCAGGTCCCGCTAACTGCGAAAGTCGAGACAGTAAAGACAGCGCTGAAGCGCGTCGCAAGGCGCTAGAGGCTCAGGCGCGCCGCAGGGCCATAGAGGAGAAAGCACTTCGTGATGCGCTCGATGATGACGCGCGCCGTAAAACACTTGAAGCCGAGGGCCGTCGCGAGGCGCGTGAGGACGAAGCGCGTCGAAAAGCGCAACAGGACGAGGCGCGCCGCAGAGACCAAGAGGTCGAGAAGCGTCGCCAAGAGCGAGAGGCTGAGGCACTTCGAAGGGCGAAAGCGGACGAGGCGCTTAGAAAAGCGAAAGAGGCGCGACAACGACATGCGCTTCGCGTGGCGCGAGAAGCTGAGGCGCTCCGCAAAGAGAGAGGATAACTCGCGTCGCATGGCGCTAGAAGATGAAACCCGTCGCGAGGCGCTAGAAGCCGAAGCCCGTCTTGAGGCGCTTGAGGACGCCGAGGCGTGTCGCAAGGCGCTAAAGGACAAGGCGACTCGCAAGGCGAAGGAGAAAGAGGCGGTTCTTAAAGCGTTTGAGGATAACGCCAGCCGCAAGGCACTAGAGATTGAGGCCCATCGCCCGGCGCTACAGGCCGAGGCGCGCCGCGAAGACCAAGAGGTCGAGAAACGTCGCGACGTGCTGGAGGCTGCAGCTCCTCGCGAGGCGCAGGACGCCGAAGTGCGTCATAGTGATGAGAAGGCCGACTTCGAAGGCCAAAGAAAAGATTGTACTCGTGACATTAGTACACCGCCACGAATTGAGACACCTCAAGGCGAGCCGGCGAGGTTAGAAACCGTCGGAACTATCGTTCTGCCAGAAGGGCAGACACCGATAAACGATCCCGAGGATCAGCTGGTTGAGCAGTCTCAAGCTTTGGCAAAGCAAATCGAATGCAGCGTACTTGCGAGTACGAGGGCCAATGCTGCGAGCGTTGCGAGCCGTTCGGACAGAAAAAGGCGTTGGCGAAAACGCGTGAAGGCGAACGCGAGAGCGACGAGTGGCGTTAAGCGCACTAAAGTGGCTAGGCGCGATGACGCCATCTCTCGAGACGCCAAGCTCCACGTTGGGCCTAAGAAATCCAAAAGGCCCGCTAAGAAAAGACGTAAGTTGAGACCGCTGCGGAGAGTTGGCGTCAGGCACACTAAAGTGGCCAAGCGCGATGACGTCATCTCTCGTGACGCCAAGCTAAAGGCAACGCCTCAGATCACGAAAAGGCCTAGCAAGAGAAAGGTCAGGCAGGATATTCCGAAAATGCCTGCTAGAAAAAGTGTCAAGTGGAGACTCCTGCGGAAACCGAGATTAGGCGTGAAGCGCGTCGTGAAGAAAAGAATTTCAGTGAAATTCAGACGCCGAAGTCTTCACCTGGTCTCATCCTTTTCACGGCCTAGTCGGGGCAGGAGCGCAGCGAGGTGTCGCGTACACCTGAACAGCGACAAAGGCTGTTCCCCACAGTCGCGAAAGGGTACCGGCTTAGCCCAGAGGGGTACAATGGGCAGACAAAACCGCTGGTATGCCGGTTTGTCTGAGTTCGGCGACCGCGGTACAAAGGTAGCCGCTACTAAGTGTGTCGGACGGGTTTATTCCCTGTCCCTTTGTCGAGATTGGACCCCTCGAAATATGTGAAATGCGTGGCTCCCCAGAGTTCGTCTAAAAGGGTGCGTTTGGAGACACCCCAGGATAACCGCAGCATAAAGATAGATTGACATCTTGAAAGAACTTAGTTTGTTAATGTTTGCTAACGAATTGAGGAGTGAAATTTTGTAATTTGTCACTTTCCTCCTCATTGTGGCAGACATTGAGACATTTGTTTAGTTATTTGTTTCTTTTTTTTATTATTTAGAGCCATGACCGTCAGCGCTAGTGTAAAGAGCTGTGAATGGTTTTAAAGGAGATGTAGGCTCAGTTAAAAGCCTCCGTTTTAGATACCTTGTTTGTCTTTTTTCTATAGCTAGGAACATAGCTATTAGTGCTCGAGTAGAGCACAGCCTTTCGTAGTGGTTACAGAGATGAAGGCTTAATAATAAAAGCCTCTGTTTAACGTACTACTGATTTGATTTTCAGTACGTGTTAGTATGCGCGTCAGTGTAATTTTGGTTTCTCCTTGTTTTGAAGCGCTTTGTTTTCTTAATGTAGTACTTATTTGCCCAAGGGCAATGAGCGAAAGCGTTTCAGCGGAAAACTAGTGTCGTTTATCTTGAAATGTTTTGTTGACAAACATTTAGAACGCTTGCGAGTGGTGCCAAGGCGCACGATTTAGGGAGCACTCAGTGAAGTGTTTGTAGTTTTGGGGCAAAATTGAGTCTTCCCCAGCTGCTTCGGTCGTCCCCAATATGCCGATGTCACCATTGAGAATCGCTCGCGAAGACATTCTGATTGATTTTAGCAGTGTCACGTAATAACACTTAGCTAGAGGTACGTCCTCACTTTGTTATTCTTCCTGAGATACGTTGCTCGTGATGTTTTAATTTTAGCTTAGCGTAGTCTCTAGGAAATGTTTTGTTCTTTTATGCTGGTCTGGCGATTTGATCAGCATTCGGAGGGCACTTGCTTTGGCCGGAGTGGTTTGGCTTTGTGTTGCTTCTTGGCAGTTCCAGGAAACTGTTGCTTTGCCGTGGAGGTCACTCCTGGTCACTCACAGTTGACAATGGTCAACCAGCATCGCATCGTCCGAGCTGCGTTTGACAGCTCGAACTCTGGATGCATTGTCTTGTGGCGGGGGGGGGGGTGATTCTTAAAAGGAAGAAGGAAATGAAAATGAAAATTGGGTGTAGAGTGCACGATAACTGTCTCTCAAGTGAGGACACCTCAACCGATACACTCACGGGGGACTGGGGATTGAAGGGACAGTGAGAGTGAAGAGAGATGGTAAAAGAAGAAAAAAAAAAAGAAAAAAAAGAAAGGTATGAGTGGAAAAAAAAGGGTGAGGGGGGGGGGGGGCAGGAGAACGGGCGTCCGAGTCACCGTGGTGAGCGGCTAGAAAATTCGTTCGACTAGGCCGGCATCCTCGAGAAAAGCGAGTAGGGCCGCAAGGGCTGATCGGCGACGGTGCACGTGGCCGGTGGGATGGAGCAAGTCCTGTAGGGTCGCACACGGCAGTCCGACGAGTCGGTACTTCATGACGAGCTACTTCCGCGCGGTGTTGAGAGAAGGGCAGTCAAACAATAGGTGGCACAGGGTTTCGATCGCGCCGCAATCGGTGCAGTTCGGTGCAGCGGCGCCGCGAAGACGATGCCTGCGTTCCGCGGGCCACACTGACCCGGTCCTCAGGGCAAGAAGAAGCGCGCGCTCGCGGCGAGTGAAACCAGTGGCTGGGATGGGAGGAGGGGGGTGTCCGGCGGCGACCCGTGCGTCCGGATGCTCGCGCACCAGCTCCCGGCGAAGGTTGTTGCGTGCCGAGTCGAACGAGCTGGCGTAATCTGTCAGCGAAGTCTCGGCGGAGTGTGCTCGTTTTGCGAGCTCGTCTGCAGCCTCGTTGCCCGCGATGCCGACGTGTGAAGGGAGCCACTGAAGGACCACGTCACAGCCTCGTTCCTGGAGGGCCAGCAGGCTGAGAGCGGCGCGCTGAGCAAGAAGGGGGCCCCGTTCCTCCCTCGCGAGCTGGCGCAGGGCAGGTTTCGAGTCGCAGAAGATTGCTGCGCTAGAGACGGCCGGCGAATTGCGCAGGAGGTCTGCAGCCAGCTGGAGCCCGACTAGCTCAGCTGTTGTTGAGGATGCACAGTATCGCAAGCGGCACTGTCGTTCCGAGCTGAGCTGAGGGGCTATGCAGGCGGCCGCGGCTGAGCGATCCTGTAGGACGGACCCATCGGTGAACACTTGCGTCCTCCCGGCCAGGTCCTCATACATCCGCGCCGCGGCCTCCTGAGCAATGGCACTGAGGGGGGTGTGGCGTTTGGATCGAATGCCCGGCAGGTGCAAGTTCACTCGAAGGGGCACTCGACGGTGAGGGGGTGGCCAGCGCGAAAGGCGTGCGGGATCGTCAGCCACAACACCGTCGTACACGTCGATAAGTTGACCGACACGTGAGTTTGGCACAGCACGTAACCGCGAGAGGAGGGGACCTGCATCAGGCGCTCGGTGGAGACGCTGCAAGTGGCACAATGCGCGCAGGTCCGCCGTGAGCGACGCAGGCCACGCACGAGCCTCCGCGAGGGTCTCGGCCACACGAGAGCCACGAGGCATTCCGTGACACATGCGGATGACTCGGCGGTGGTCCTGGTCGATCAGTCGCCACTGTGGCGCCTGGAGTTTGCAGATCGGCAGTGCGTAGTGGATGGCAGACAGAGCCATCGCCTCGTAGATGGTGCAGGCGAAGGCAGCGGGGCAGCCGTTGCCACCTGCGAGTAGCTGGCGCACGGCCGATTCCACGCGACGCGTCGTCTGGCGTACACGTCGCACCGCCGGGAACCATCGGAGGCGATTGTCTATCGTCAGGCCGAGGTAGCGGACGTTGCTACTCCAAACTATTGGTGCACCATCCAGCTGAAGGCACGGAAGACGTCGTCGGGCTTCAGCACGGGGGTGGACGACTAGGGCCTCGGTTTTCGGCGCCGAGATCGTGAGGCCGATGTTTCTCACGAAGGCGGCCACACATTGGAGGGCCTCCTGCATGCAAGCGCACACCACCGAGCACTTTCTAGTTGGTCCACGCACATACAATGCGACGTCATCAGCGTACACCACTGCGCGAACAGGGAACACAGCCGTTTCTGGTAGGCACTTGACGAGCGGCGCGAGTACCAGATTAAACAGAAACGGGCTGAGGACGCTGCCCTGTGGCACGCCACAGCTGACAGATCGCGGCGCACTTGTCGCCCCGCCCACGCGCACAGTAAACGTTCGGTCAGTGAGGAAGGCCTGAACGTAGTTCAAGAGTTTGCCCTCAACTCCTAGCGCGCGCACGGCACTGAGGATAGACGAGTGGGGGAGCGAGTCGAACGCCGACTTTATGTCAAGGAGGAGTAGGATGGCCATTTCTCCATCGTGAAGGGCTTGCTCGAGGGTGCTCACGACTGCAGCAATGCAGTCGATGGTCGCGCGATGTGGCCGGAATCCACACTGCTCTGGTGGGAAAGCGTTGCGCACCTCCGCGATCCACTGTAGCCGGCAAAGGGCCATCTCCTCCATAGTTTTGCCCGCCACAGAAGTGAGGGAGATGGGCCTGTATGACGTCACCGAACGCGGCGGTTTGCCTTGTTTGAGGACAGGGATCACAGTCGCGGAACGCCATTCTTCCGGGAGGACAGCACTGGAGAAAACTCTGTTGAATGCATCCAACAAGAGTGGGCGCTGGGAGGCATCCAGGTTTCTCAACAGCTGATGTGTGATTTTGTCCACTCCAGGGGCGCTGCGCTTGCGCTTTCTGAGGAGAACCCGTTCCAGCTCGTAGAGGGAGAAGTCTTCCTTGCAGAGAGAGCGAATGTCAGCTGAGGTGATGGGATCCACGGGAGGCAGGGGAGGGAGCGGGGGTGCGGCGTTTGTCGTGACACCGCCAGCGCTCCCCGCTCTAGAGGGGGAAGGAGGCGCGAAAGAGGCGGCAAGCAGTTCAGCAAGCTCCCTTTCAGTGATGCCCTGCGCAACGGCTATGGCGAGCACTGGGTAGCGCGACACTTTCGGGTTTATCAGGACGCGCATGATGTGCCAGCCGCGGCGACGTCGGCGTGGGTCACTCAGAGAGGAACAGACGCCCGTCCAGCTGCGGTCGCGTAGACGCTGCGCGTGCCACCGGCACACAGCGTCGAGTCGGTTGTACTCTGTCCATGCGCCGGGGACCGAGGAGCGCAGCGCCCGCCGCTGTGCTCGTTGGCGCACTGCGCGGAGGTTGAGCAGCTTGATGTCAGGGCAGGGCGTGCCGGCGGGAACAACACAGCGCGTTGTCGCACGCTCAGCACAGTCCGCGATGCGCGAAAAGAAATCATCACTGCTCTGCACGCTCGCGCACAGGTCACGGAAAAGTGGCCACCGTACAACACTGTATTCACGAACGGCACCACGGCTGGGGTGGCACGGAAGGAGTGTGATCGGGTAGTGATCAGAACCAGCAGTGTCAGCGTGGCGTTTCCATTCGTAGGAGCAGC
Organism: Rhipicephalus sanguineus; assembly: GCF_013339695.2. Classification (NCBI taxonomy): domain Eukaryota; kingdom Metazoa; phylum Arthropoda; class Arachnida; order Ixodida; family Ixodidae; genus Rhipicephalus; species Rhipicephalus sanguineus. The sequence continues at coordinate 137,574,504 of NC_051177.1, read as the reverse complement.
GTTCTGACACCAGCGCCAGGTCAATCACTGTCGAGGCCGCACTGCGACGGATGAAGGTGGTTTCCCCGGAGTTTAGTACGAGGAGTCCCACCGAACTGATCGCGTCGCATAGGTCCCTACCGCGCGCATCCGTGGTACGGCAACCCCAGGTGACGTGGTGCGCGTTGAAGTCTCCACACAGTACGTGGTCACGCGCGAGCACGGCGACAAGGCGCGGCACAAACGCGCAGCTGGCCGCGACGACTGGGCACCTGACCGGAGCACCTGACCGAACCTGACCAGAGCACCTGACCGAACGGGGAAGCGAATAAACACCTGCATGCTTTGTCTGCAATCCCGGAAAACGGCGTCTTCGCCCAGCCGGCCCCGTCAACTGACGCCAGTCGTTCTTCCGAGCTACCCAGCGATGGAAAGGCTGCTCAACATCCTAAAAGAGCGTCAACACCTGCTACCTAAAGGGACGTCAACATACTAAAAGAGCGTCAACACCTGCTACCTAAAGGGACGTCAACATACTAAAAGAGCGTCAACACCTGCTACCTAAAGAAACGTCAACACACTAAATGGAGCGTCAACATCCTAAAAGTGCATCAACACCTGCGGCCTAAAGGAGGGTCACATCACAATGGACTGGGACCTTATTTAAGACCGGCCTGGTCCGTTGTTAGAGAGACGCCCCAGCCGACTTGGTCGAGCTGGCAGGCTCTGTTCTGCTATAACCTGCTATAACCTGCTACAGCTGCTATAAACGTTGTTACTGTTTTATAAACGTTTTGCCTCCCTGCTCTGCTCTTCAACGATAAGTACGAGCTTCGGCTACATCGGCTCACCAGCCTCCCGGCTTTCATCGACACGAAACCCTTATTCGTAACAGTACAAACATTGGCACGTAAGCGGTACTGGAGCTGTAATACCGTTTTGAGCTTTCCGAGCGGCGGCCACTCGTGTTTCCTGTCAGCCTTCGTGCGTCTTAACTGATACACCCTGTGAATTCAGCTGGTATGATGCACGAGGATTATCTAGGTTTCAGAAGGTTCGCTGTATACGTGACGTTATAACGCTATAGCGTTCTCTCTCGAACGAGTCATTTACAATTTTTTTTTTCGCAGCATCATGTAGCGATGCGGGCTGCTTACAAAAGTTGCGCACCGAATTGTACAGTACACAGTATCGGTGGGTATGTCATGTGTCATCATTACGCAAGTTTAGACGCCTTCATTGCGGAATAGGTATAAAAGTAGTGGAAAGCGCAGTTATTATATTTGTATAACCCGCCCGCGGGAAATACTGGGCCGCAAATAAAGATGCCCGCAGCAGGAATGCAAGCGCGAATGCTTGTAGCGCGCGGCGCGAATTAACTTTGCGAAATGTCGTTTGCTGCGCTGGTAATACATGCCTGGAGACATTTAAGCAGTCCTACTCAATTACAGAATTTGGAGTAGCAACAGGGAGAATTATTTATGATATTATGCCTAAGCACATTTATAACCGTATTACTTATCATGCGGTGACACTTTCCACCAGCCCTGGTTAGCCACTCTGTGTGTGTATTGAAAGGTGTGCACTGATGGTTTTCTCTTTCTCTCTCTTTCTGCCTAGCTATCTTTTACCCCCTTATTCTTCTCCCCATGTGTAGGGTAACACACTGGACGTAGTCCAGTAAACCACCCTGCCTTTCGTGTATTACTTCTGCCTCTTCTCCTCTCATCTTCCTATCCCTCATTTAACCGACTCTAGCCGACATTAGTCATCACTCAGCGAGCACGGTTGGTTTTCTCTTTTTCTCTCTCTCTCTTTTTTACTCCCTTATTCTTATCCCAATGTGTAGGCTAGCAAAGTGGACGTAGTTAACCTCCCTGCCTTTGTTGTATTCGGTCTCTCTCTCTTGTCCTCTTATCTTGCCATTCGGCATTTAGCCAACTCTAGCCGACATTAGCCATCACGCAGCAAGCACTAGCCTTTGCATATTCGCATAAGTTAGCAGCAAACGTAGTGCATTATTATTGTTTTTGTCACAGCGCCGACTCTTCTGTTGCTACGCTTTCACACTGTTGAACGAGCATATACATCGCCGCATTTCCCTGGAGGCATGGCCAAAGAATATTGACGCTTCAAACATTACGCAAATCTCGCGTGCCCCCTTGTGTTTCTAGACGGCGCAGCTTAAAGGAACACTAAAATAGAAAATTGGCCGCGTATCTGCGTGCTTCGCTGCAAATGTCGTCTAAAGACGATAGAAGAGGCACTGCGTGAGATATGGACGCCATCTGGCAATACGTCGGGAAACATGAGTGCTGTGTTGCGGGCTGGTAGTTTCGGCGCATCAGCAGGCGAAGACCAGCGGTGACCAACGCGACCGGCGGAGACGCCAGCCACCCCGAACACGCGGTTTGGCGCGAAGCGCCGAAGCAGAAGAAACGTCCGCACTCAACGAGTACTCTCCACACACTCGTTTATGTACACGTCGCCTGGGTAAAGCAGGAATGCCAGAGCGGCGCCCCATGGCGTTCGTACAGTGCAATACTGAACCGAAACCGAAACACAACAATGAGCTCGTGCAGAGGGCACGGAGGAAGGCAAGTTTCAGCGCAGTCGCATTTTCTGCGCAGCTTAAGAAAGTGGGTCTCTAGAATTACGTATCTATGTATTTTCTAGTAAAGGAGCACACCACCTAATACCTGCCTAGTGATGTTGGGCCTGAGATATGCGTAATGTTTGCTTTTTGATCAACAATGTACACAAGTATGAACCTAGTCAGCCGTTCAAGATGGCTGGCCCTTGGGCAAGTGGTTCAACTTTGGCTGGGTGGCTGAATCGAGTGACGTGCCGACAAAGAGAAAGACAGACCAAAATTTCTGCGTTTAAGTTCCCCAAGAAAGACTGTCGTCTTTAAAAATGTAAACTATTTGTCTCTAACTAATAAATTACCGTTTAATGATACCTCAAGCAGCTCTCTTGCCGCGGGAAGACGCTTGATAAGCGTCTTCCTGCGGTAAGCGAGGAAACACACACACACAAAAAGCAAATGCAGGTCACATGGCCGTCTTGAGGTTCCCGCTGCACCAACTCAGCGTGACGTCGTAGATATTCACGGCGTCTGCCAGGAACTATAGGCGAAATAGGCGAAAATGAAGTAGTGTAGTCTTTGGGTAGCGCGCATAAAAACTATTAGGACAGCAATGAAACATGAAGTAGAGACGAGACGTAACTGCTGAAACAAGAGACATCAGCGCTTACGTCTCGCCTATTTCATGTTTCTTTGTAGTCGCTGGTCTTTTTTCGCTCTGCCACACGACGTCACGAGTAATCAACTAACCCACCAGAAAGTCTCAATGAAATATATTGTCCTCTATGGGGCGACTACCTCCGGTATCACGACAATGTCATGTTATGACATCACATAATGATGTGATCATTTATTGGATGATGCCGTCACAAATTCCAGAGATCGCCAGAAATTTCTACTGAGGAAGTAAAATTTTGCATTACGTCAGAACATGACGTCATGATAACGGCACATGGTGAGATCGCGTCATTACGTAAATGGTAGCCTAGGTAGGGTCGGCTGTGTACAACTTAATGTGCCTGCCGTGCCGCGATATATTTGAGGCTTTTGCCTTTAAAATATAACATCCTCCTTTCTGTACTACACACGGCCGGCTGGTAATAAATCGTAGCACATACAAGGCGAGTCAACTTAAACATGACTGAAAAGAGTGGTGCTCAAAAAGTTCAAGGTTGTAGCCTATTCTTGCTTGGCTTCAACATTTCTACGCACCAAGAGAAGCTCTGTCACACTTCGGGATCCATTCATCTGGACTTTGCTCATGATAGCGTAACAGCAGTTAGCAGGCGAAGTGTTCTAAATGCGACCGAAGTTTAACGCTGGTAAGTGAGCTGATAGCTTTGCATAATTTTTTCATGTTCGCGTTCGCCAGATGTAAGTTCAGGAGACCTCAGAATCGTTATGCTTATTGCTAGCAGTCGCTGGTAAAAACACCAACGACGGCCAAAACAACTACCTATTTTCTGCATAAAAATTTTGTTTTGATGTCATCCTGTAGCAATCACCATTGCAAACATAATGAAAACACCAGCTTGATGCAGTTTTTTTTTCTGCGAGCCGTCTATAAAGCCAGAAGCTTGAATTTGTGCGATATTGATCGAAAACGATACACGCCAAAGCGCGCACATGTCTCCGCATTAAGACGGGAGACACCGCTACGCCTGGAGCTGACATCTACTTGCAGTATCGAAGTAGCTCATTTCCATGTGCGCGATATCGAGGGCAAGTGAAAATCACCTTCCTATGTTATTTCTGATCTAAGTAAGATCAATAAGTACTTGGACACAGCTGTGTGTCATTGTTGGGGAACTGGGTTTTTCGAGTCATGGGAGGCCGCTGGACAGATGATCATTTGTTGTGCAGATTGCGTGCTGCACAAAAAAGAAAGATCAACTTCAGCCTAGTTTATTCGACAGTATGATGTGGTGCTTTGAATGGCAATACATTAGATTGCATACATGATCACATCGTGGCTTGAATTTGAATTCGTTTAGTAATGCGGCCTCGTGCATAGTCAAGAACGCATTCGTGGCGTTATGTATTGACACATTTTGAGCAGTAGTTACCTAAGGCCGATTTGCAACTCTATTTGCCTAATGAGTCTTAGTGCCACATGACAGTAAGTACAAAAGTTTCACAGCGATGGAGAAAACACATCGAAATGATCACATTACGTGAACAAAGCGTCTATGTGGTAGAACGGCCGATGGTCGCCTACACAACACATCACAACTGCGTGCGGCGCCCTAATTCGCGTAATCACAGTGTTTTCTTTGTAAATTCAATGGGTAAATTTAGTGATATTACAGTATTTTAATGTAACAAAGTACCTTGCGTTATGATCTTGTTATTTTTATTTCTTGTATTTCCTGTTTGTCTGATTTCTGTCCTTGGTTGTATTTTCCTTTGCTTCACTGTATTACTGAACCATATCTTCTTGGGTTGTAACTTGTGTTTTGTTTATTTTTAGAGCGCAGCTCTTTGGCGCACGTTTCTGGGTTGAGCGGCGTCGCCGTAGCCGTCACCGTTGCCGTCGCCGTTGCCATCGCCGTCGGTGGCGTAACCGATAGACATGAAAAAATAAAATGAGAAAGAATTACCCAGTATTAAATGGGATGTCAACTCGAGCCCTCTGCGTGGCAGTGGAGTATTCTACCACAGAGCATGCTGGTGCTTCAAACTGATTTGCGAAAAAAATCGGCAGATCCCATGCCTTTTGGGAATCGGTTGCATGCGAAGAAGACCGCGAGTTTCCTACGCTGCATTTTTTGGCTTCGAGCCAAGTGTTACGAGGTGGATCGAGGTGTTTTGTAAATGGAGTAGTGTGCATACCGTGGGCTTACCAGGAGCGTCCACTACGCTGGCGTTTAATGGCTAACTTACGGCATGACGTAACGTCAGCACTCACGTTAGGGCATAGACATCACTATTATCGAAATGAAGTCCACTTTACGGTGCGATGATACAAATATCATACGTAACTTTCGTTGGCGTATTTCTTCGGGGTCGACAAACGCTGTAATATAGGTTGCTGAATCATATGAATAAAATCTGGTGTTTATATATCTGCTATAAAAGTGGAGCCAACACTGGAATCAGAACTGACGTTACCTCGACATGGCACCTGTGTCATAGGAGTACATAACTAATGTTCTTCCTTTGTTATAAAATTAGATAGCCACCACTGCAATCTCAATTCATGTTGCACCGACATTACGCCTGCATATGGTATTTATCCAAAGCAGTTTATAGACCTCGCGCGGCTCTGTGGCAGAATACCCCACTGCCACGCAGAATGCCTGGGTTCGGTTCCTGCTGGGATCCTCATTTTTATTCTGTGCATTCGTGGGGTCAACGCTGCCGATGTCGGTTTTTTTAACGCTCTGGAATTTAAACTACCAATGTCTGTTCTCGCCGTTCCTGAGTAGATATAAACTGTCAATCACGTGTGGCACATACCCGTACGCCGCGGCCCGTGGTAAACGGGTATGTGCCACACGTGTCTGGAGCAAAGGGTTGGACGACTTACGTGACAGGATTTTCACGTTATTCATGCCATGACCAGACAACTATATTCGTCAAATGCTCTTACCCTCCCATGCCAATATTGGTGTACACCAAGTTAAGAAGGCGATCATGAGAGCTCCCAGACGTAGATGGATAGATAGATAGATAGATAGATAGATAGATAGATAGATAGATAGATAGATAGATAGATAGATAGATAGATAGATAGATAGATAGATAGATAGATAGATAGATAGATAGATAGATAGATAGATAGATAGATAGATAGATAGATAGATAGATAGATAGATAGAAACGCTCAAATTGCCTGGGGTTCGGAAAGAAATGTTTCGCATTTAAAAGACCCTATACATGCGTCATGTCCGGCAAGGAATCTTGTTAGGCAGTGTAATATAGCGTGGCAGAAGAGTAAAATAACAACGAGACATCAGACAATGCTAAAAGACGAATAATGGCGTAGTGAGTCCTGTCCTACTTCACAAAATATCGATTTATAGCGTGGACGATACTTCAAACACAGTTGTCCAAAGCTTCAAACACAGTTGGCCTTCCCCGAACATGAAGCTGTGCTCAGAATCCGCGTTAGGCAGTATCGTAATCGTCGCCGAATTTTTTTCCTGTGTAACAAAGAACATCATCACTGAGGTATAGATCTATTAATGGGCACTTGATGGCTACTAGATGGCAAGCCTGCTTACGAAAAGCTACATGCTTTCTGGATACATGGATACTAGATGGGAAACGTCCTCCTTCGATCCGTGCTTGTTGCGTTGCCAAACTTTTATCAATCCGGGGGTGAAGCATCCTTGCACAATTTGGCCACTTCGTCACGTTGGCCCAGGGCCAAAGTAACTTAGTGGGCAAAATTTTAAAGAAATTTCGACAACAGTGAAGGGGCTGTCCTTCACGCATGAGCTAACTACTAACGAGAAAAACTGTTTTTATATTTGAGCCTCAATCTGAGGGAAGAACACATCTACTGGGCCTACTGGCCTCGTTCGTGCAAAGAGCTGATGACCTAGGATGATGCCAATCGAAAGGAGTTAAGAGAGGTATTGGTTTTATGTGTTTGGAAGGTGCGTTGCACGGCTAAGCCTTGCCCTCACAGAATGCAGGAAAGCTTTGATAACCAGGTCAGCCGGCTATATTCAGCTGGGTATCCTCGCTGGGTCGTTGCATCAGTGCCTTAATTCCCGCTTCAAAAGATTAAATAGAAAAAGAAGGAATGTCAGTGGTTCAGAAAAAAAAAAGACCAGAAGTTGTCCCTTACGCCCATAATGTTGCACACAACCATAAAAAGTTGGGCAATGGGTGCGAAGCATCTGTGGTGTTTTCTGCGCCAAGGAAACTACCGGGCCTGTGCCCACAGATTTCAGGAGGAGCCGCGCCTACCCCCTGTGGTAACAGGCATGCGAGGCCCTACGTCACCTGTGCGATGGGAGTGGTCTACGAAATTCCGCTCTCCTGTGGAAGGGTTTACATCGGCTAGACCGGCCGATGCGTAAATGATCGAGAGAGGGAGCATGCTCTTGCGATCAAGAATAATTTTTTGGCACATGTGCCTATACACTGCAGCGCGTGTGAATGTGCGGCAAGATTTGCCAGCATCACCATCTAGGTAGAAACAAGGAGGTGATTGAGCGAGGGATGCTAGAAGCATACCTCATCCGAAAGAAAAAAAGTTATCCGTATTAGCGGTACGTCGGGGGTACTGCGTTCAGCTGAATTTTGTTTTTTGACATGTTTCTGAACTAGCACGCGCATTGAGAGTGGCTGATTGTTGGATGTGACGCATGGTGTGTTATTACGCATGTGTGGCATGATGTGCATAGGGCGGTGGATTTGCAAGAATAAAGTTAGTTTCGAGTTGACGCTATTTGAATTCGCCTTTTTTTTCTCCGTTGTTTGAGTCGTCGAATTTTCTTGTAGCACGTAGGGAAACTCAGAATGCGGTAAAAAGATGCGATAAATTGAAAAAAAAGTAATTTCTGGACAGAGGTTATGGTTTCAGTTGCAGGGTGTTTGACCGGGTACGGCTCGAAATTATTTGTCATTTCTGGGTGGTCTGCCAACAGCTTCACTGGCGATTCACCTTCAAAAAGTGGTATGACCCTGAATTTTTTTTCTTTATAAACATCTGTAAGTGAATGAAGTAAAGTAATCCGTTTGCTTTCTTTACGAGAATTTCATGAATATCATGTAGGCAGTGAAAATTGCAGAAAACAGAGACGTTAAAAGCGCACTACATCACAAAGATTTCAGCCACGTAAAGGAGTCGATAATGCATGGCTTCATCGCTTGGCGACATATAATAAGACGCATAACAAAATTTATATGAAGAACAGCGGTTCTTTTCAAATAAAGGCGCACACTTGTAGTGTTCGTACTGCAGCAATGCGTATGTTTTGTAAGACTGAAACAACAACACCGCTCTGTGTATGCAGCAGTGACCGTGAAGCTCTTGCGAACGTGACTGAATGCATTATTGTGTCAGGCTCGCGAATTCTTCAGGAGCTAAGGACCAGCCATAAGGCATTCTCTGAAAAATATCTGTACTTAGCCTTGACACGACAGCATTGGTATGCGCAGCTACATTGTTACAAGCGCAGTCAACGTTTGTGTTTCAGGGACGCAGAAACAAGCCCGCCCGCCTTAAGGCAAAGAAAAGACTGCACAACAATCATCGTAGCCGGCCATATGCAACATTACGTTGAAGACATATCAACACGTAGCCACTTTAACGTTATCATGCGAGTGATTCTTGCGTCAATCGTGTATCTTGTTTCAAGTGTACATGGTAAGTACAATGTATTGTTTAACACAAGATGCTATAATATCGGGTTTTATAAATGCGGTTAAAAGTTATTATTCGGGTGGCGCATGAAGTTCCTTGGTTTTACTTGCTGTACACTGTACATGTTATTGTAAATATATTGCACTGATTATTAGAAAATGCAAACCATTATAATTAGACCATATCCATTTTAATCACTCATACCTACGTCCGTATCACGTCCCATTGATCATGCACATATGGTTATTGTTCCACGCTGTAAAACTGTTACCTGTTCGAACTTAGTTCATCTTAAGACTTGCCGCGAATGAAATCAGGTGCGTCATAATACTTTCGTATCATGGACCAATGCCCCTTTAAATGTGTCGTAACAAACCTCGTTACACCTGAATGAGACATCTAGTTTTAGGCTTGTATTGCTGTTATTTTACTACTAGCACGACCACCGAGTTACACTCTTGTTTCTATTCCCAGTACTTCCCGTCGATCATCTATTTCCTGTTTTGCGAATATTCAGAAAAAGCCTTCTAGCATATAAGACTGGTACGATACTGACGGTTCCGATTCAAGATAAGGTGGTAGGCCACTGAAAAAAAATTTTTTTAGGAGACGCCAGCGTTGAAAAAACTTTTTCTTCAAAACAGGCATGCCTTATTTAACTTACCCAGCCACTTATAGTGCAAAATATTAAGTATTTATTTTTTGGGAGGTGACCTTTGTCAAAAATTGCATTAAAAGTTGTAGTCACGTCAGCCGTGATAAGAGACAAATGGGTGGCGTAATTAAGTATATCTTTGGTATTTGTGTAACTAATGGTTGGAGCTATGCAATGAACTAGGATAAATATTATGAAGTAAATATCAAGGAAGTAATGCTAAAAACACCAAGAAGACGGGGCAAAAGAGCCAATTTAGAGTGAACCTGTTTGAAAAATCCGCTGTAAAATCAAAAATATTCCATTGATTTCTTTTATTCTAGTTTACTGCACAGATATACACGTTGCAAAGTATTATACAACATTTCAGTTCGAAGTACGCACAGAGAAAAAGGTATGAAAGTTTGCGTCACATGATTTGGAGCAAATTCCTATTTTGCGAAAAACGCAAAGATTTCAGAGCTTGCAAGAGGCGTGCGTGCCCCTTGTGGCCGTTTTTAGAGATTTACAACAATTAGAAACACAAAGTTATATGTAATGACATCCTGTTATGTAACAGTCAAAATAAAATTTATAAAGTTTTTTTAATATTATTAATATAGAGGAAAGCACACTTACTTTCGAAAAAAACACGACGGGGTTTCGGTTTCGCTATACAAGCATAGGGTATGAAAAACTCGCTGTAACTTGCAAACTCTTGAAGATAGGAGGATAATTTTTGTCGCAATATAATTTTGAATGTTTGGGCGAGCGCAAAAAAAAACAAAAAAAACTAAAAATTTACCTCGTGAAAAAGCTCCACTTTAGAAGCTGGCCTACCACCTTAAGATTTATATTGGATACATATGATATCGGAGCAAAACTTGAGATAAAGTTAAATTAACTATCAGCGTATCTATTGAAAATTACTCGAATGAGTTCACTGAAAGACCATATGGTTTCCTTGTGAGCAGCTGGGATTGCTCCGGCACCTGGCGGAGCAGATCTCAACCACGCGCTTCATTCTACGTGCAGTAAAAAAAGTTTAAATATGGATCATTCTGCGTGGCCTCCGAGATCTGTTTCGGCAGCGCGACGTAGCACAATGTTAACGCAAGAAATACACCAGGGCACACGCCGACGTGCTAGTGCCTCTACCAGGCATCTAAGTCAATGGTTAGGGTCGCCTGCATATTCTCTTACTTGTGCTCAGGGTAATAACGTTCTACATTGCTGTTGTGTTATGATTTATTCGGTCAAGTATTCAATAATACTCTCTCCAGTATTGTCGAGTTACGATTTATTCGTGTTAATATTGCGCTCATTGAGCATGTATGCATCTGCGTAGTATCAAGTTGCCTGGGCGACGTGGCGGTCCCCATCTGCAATTCTAAAAGGCCCTGGTGCAAAAATAACTGCAATGAAATAAAATGAGGTGGACAGGTGACTATCGCACGGGTAAATGCCGGCTACATGAGATGTACCGTGGTGACTACCATAAGACAAATTTTATCAAAAGGAAAAGAAAGAAATACAGTCGGAATAATCTAGGGAGCAAATTGGCCCTGGCGTTTATCTCGTGTAACATATTATGCAGTGTATTATAGAACTGGCAGGAACTGGAGGGGGCTAACCTTAGAAAAAGAGATCAAAATAAATGAATATAGTAGATAGGCGATGAAATAAATGTACAACTCCACTATTTTTCGGATCATGAGTGTTGTGTGAAAATGGGTGCTACGGCAGGAGCAAGTTCTTTGTTGTGTTATAATAGACAGAATATTAATGAGAACTAACAGACAATAACGCCAAGGAAAGTATAGGGGGTGTTATCTGTAGTATTTAGAACATAAATGTGAAGAAAGTAAAGTGGAGCAAATTGGCCCTGGCGTTTATCTCGTGTAACATATTATGCAGTGTATTATAGAACTGGCAGGAACTGGAGGGTGCTAACCTTAGAAAAAGAGATCAAAATAAATGAATATAGTAGATAGGCGATGAAATAAATGTACAACTCCACTATTTTTCGCACTTGCCGGCGGCAAGTCATCTTTTCGTCCACTTTACTTTCTTCACATTTATGTTCTAAATACTACAGATAACACCCCCTATACTTTCCTTGGCGTTATTGTCTGTTAGTTCTCATTAATATTGTGTCTAACAAAGATAAACGAGCCCTTAGAAAATCATTTCCCTTCCTTCATTAATAGACAGAATAGAATTTCTTAATGAACTCGTGTGACAGTCATGCTCCTGTCGCGTTCGCACACACACTCTGCATTGATACGGAAATATTTAGTCCCAGCTAAAATGACATTCAAGTGCCCAGCAAGAACTAGTTAAGTAGCTTTTTTAATTAATGAGTCGAGGGCAGTTGTTGGTATGGGAGAGTTGTAGTCCTTGACAGTTTATCGCTCACGCATTTTTTTTCTAAATCACGAACGTTGCATGTAACTTGAGATATTCATCTAATTTTAACGGCTATATCGAAACGGACCGCGCTCAACGCACAGTAAATGAGGCCGCTCTATTACGTCAGTCGAGAACTTCTTGTGACAAGAAAGTGACAAAATTTTAACAAAGATGCGTCGAATCAGAATCTGGTGAGCAAAAACTACAAGCAGTGTGAAACACACAAGTAGATCGCTTGCCATTCGCGTGTGATATTTAGTGCTTACCTGTTCATCTTGAGCTGCGCGCATGTGAAACTCATGGCAGACACCGCGGCGCTTCTTCTCGCCGACAGGGAAAAGAGTGCTTTGCGCCTATTCAAACTTGAAGAAAGAAACAGACGAGCGCCACACATCGCGTTCAATGAAAGAGAGATCTACTTGTGTATGCCAGACTACCTCTCATTTGGCTAACGTGACACGGCTCCGATGCGACTTGTTGCGAATAGCGTCATTACCTTGACAAGTCACGACCCGGTCTCACGTAATCAAGGGAACGTATTTCCTGCGCGCAGGGCGCGGTCAGTGTCGATAGCGCCACTGAATTGAGATGATGAATGTCTCAAACTACGCGCAACATTGGCGATTCATAAAAATGGTACGCCCTAAATTGTCACGGACTACAAGTTTTTGTACACAAACAACTGCTGTCAAGTGAATGACTAAAAACATAATTAACAAGCGTGTGTTAATTAGTAAATTCGATATAACTTTAGCTGAGGAACAGTATTTCCATCCCGATGTTGAGTTCTCTTGCGAAAACGACAGGAGCCTTACAGTCGCACTATTTTTATAGAAGATATGTATTGTCCAAATGAACGCCCTGTACAGAATCTGCACTAAGATTTATGAGATGAACTAATGGTATTGTACTTGACGATGTGCAAAGACGTCCGAGGTTTCATGTCAGTTAACTCAGATAATATTTACGAAGAATCCTTCAAATGCAGTTACTTTTTTAAATCCCTTTTCTTGAAGAATGTATTCTAACAGGAACCTCCTTCAGCTAAGGAAATTCGAGGCAGATCTGTCATATTTCAGATTTGTCAGATCTGTCATCTGTCATATAGCAGAGTAGCACAATAAATCTGTGCGCACTTGCTGTTTCACACCGCAATATAACGAACAAACCTGTTGCCGCAACTTCACTAATTATAATATACTTTAGGACAAATATCAGACAATTGCAAGGCAATCTGGTTGATACAGATTTATGTTTTTAGGAGTGCAATCCATACGTAAATGGTGGCGCCCAGTAAGAATTCGGTGGAATTAAAATATATCCACAAAAATTTAGATCCGTGAAAAAACATCAAGAGAGGCAAAATGTGCTGGAAAAGGTTGTTAAAAATTTACCTGCCTTACAGGATGAGCGTCCGCACTCTTATGCTGATAATGATGGTCAACTCACACACATATTTATGTTTTCTTTATAATAAAGCAACAGCGGTCTCCCTTGTTCTTGGGTCATGCAGTGCACGGCAATTTAGGAACACCGCCACATTTTTAGCAGTGAGCCGACAGGGAGAAACATGGGGCAGCCTCTATGCCCTACTTAAAAATTCGCTTAAAAAATTGCTTTGTAATCTGGAGAAAGAAGGAAATCTGCACGACCTGCCGCCTGGCGCGCGTACTCTTGTGAGTCCCTGCCTTACCTTCTTATCTGCCCATCTCCTCAAAAGCGACCCTCGGACCCCCGTTTCTTGAATAAATCTATTTACCTACCTTCAAAGCCTACTGAAGATAAATACAGAGCTCGTCTAGATATAGCGTCGTCTTTCTTTTTTTGTATTCCTCTGTTCTCTCGCGCTGTTTTGCGGCTCCATCACAGTCACAGCTTAGACATTTCATTTTGTCCTGCGGCAAACGGAGGCTCCATTAATGTTTTGTGCATATATTTCGTGGTGTCATGTGTACAGGCGGGGTAGCTCATGCGGCAAGCGTAACGGCTGGAGGAGCGCCAACATAGCGTGTTCCGTGAATTCGAAGAAAATAAATACGCTAGGGATACATTCCGTACCTTGCCTATAAAATTTTGCAGAACAGCAGCTACCTATAGGTGCCCTCGCGCACCGAACGATCATATGGGCTCCGGCTCACACGGGCCTCGATGGTAATGAGACGGCTGATGCCGCTGCCGCTGCCCCACTCTCCAGGCACCATCCTCGACCCCTACCGATCCGGACCTCGAACCCAATCCCGCCTACACCTTTAAGGAGATCACACAATCTTATCAATCTAGCCATAATATCTATCCAAAACCCTGTAAAGGCCTAACGAAGGCGGAGGAGCGACTCCTCCTTCGCCTTTATACCAAAACTTTATTGTGCCCGGCAATTGTAAAACACTTTGACCCCGCTTGCACGGGGAAGTGCCCGCATTGTGAGGAAAATTCCTGACATTTTCCACATGGTGTGGACATGCCAAAAAACCCCGAACCTTACTCCACTACCCAACCCTTCGCGGGAGGACTGGGAGGCAGCCCTGCTCCTAGGCCGCGGCCCGGGCCGCGGCTATCGCCAATGGGCTCCCGTAAGAGGGAGCCCACCTAGTGTTTGTACCGGGCGGTCCCTTAAGGACCGCTCCCACCCTCCCTGTAAATATCTGTAAATAAATGTTGTCCAGCAGCAGCAGTATCAGAATGGCATTTTGAAGCATGATATCTCTACAGGAAGTCCAGCATATCAAGGTGTTGCAACGGGCCAACCTGCCCAAGTTCCTGCTCTCGTAGTTACGCCAGGAATTGTGCAAGGAGTCAGCCAGCCTGGTAAGTTTGCTGCTTGACGAAATTTACTTTAAGACCTGAACATGTCTTCTATCTACAGTGACAACATACAAGATGGTTGGGTAGTTTAATTTAAGATAAAGTAACCTAACGGCAGTGGTCGTTAGTCCAGCCTAGCTGCCGCCCGGTTGAATAAAAGAGTAGACACAAACTCAACGGCCTCCTCTCCCCCACACAGAGCCTCACCATTCCCCCTCCACCCACCTTTTTGTGCATTTGGGGGCCATAAAACATAGTCTACTAATGTCTAATGAGAAACGTTGCT
The DNA here is from genome assembly GCF_013339695.2 of Rhipicephalus sanguineus. Lineage (NCBI taxonomy): Eukaryota > Metazoa > Arthropoda > Arachnida > Ixodida > Ixodidae > Rhipicephalus > Rhipicephalus sanguineus. The sequence goes on along the minus strand of NC_051177.1, from coordinate 137,559,482 downwards.
TGTCTTCTTTCAAAGGATCTCCAGCATATCCTCCGGCTGCACAATATCCAACGCACATGCCCGGTGAGTGATGCTACCGTTTAATGTGTCTATAGCGTCTGCGTTGACACGATATGATAGTTGTTCATTAAATTATTATATCAAACTCAAGCTCACTGATACTCCCTGCAATTGCGTGGATTTGTAATACTAATTCAAATGAGCAAATGGTATAATATTTAGTGGGACAGTTTTCAAAATCATTCCTATACCTATACAGTTTCCTCATACGTCAGTAAAATATTTCCCGCGAAGAGAAAAATTGGTATGACTCTCTAACATATTTCATTCAAACCATGCAGGCAAAGGCAGCGCGTAAGATGCAGATGTCGGTGGCCGCCCTGTGCTAATTATTCTCCTTGACCTGTTGTTTGGTTTTGGCTGAAAGTTGATCAGCAACGCCATCGTTGAATGTCCAATGGTATACTTTGCTCACACAGGAGCACGCAAAGCCCATGTACGTGGTTATCGCCTCTGTGACCGACAGAAAAGGATGCAAGCAAGAGCCGTGTTTACTTCGGTAGTGTTTCATCATGAATTCGCTACTCAAGCGGGTTGAAGCCCTTGCACAATCTCATGGGAGGGACAGAAATGGGACAGACGAAGTGACAGCAATAGCCTACGCCAAGTACAACGTGCCCGTAGACCTATGAGAGGTGCAAACGCTTTGTTTCAACGCGACATTCTTTCTCTGGAGTTTGGACATCCGTTTCGTGTCTATGACTGTCTGTGACTGTCTGTGGTTTGACTCGAACCTCTCTGCGCTGAGAATCAACGTAGAAAAACATAGCATCGCCTAGCGAAAGCCTAGCAGCGACTTCGAAGCAACCTAGAAACAACCTGCATCACCAACCTAAGGCCAGGAAAACACCTAGAAGCAACCGCACGCTGTTTAGTGCGAGCTTCGTCAATTGTTTCTTCGTTCTGGCAGGAGATAAATTCGATTAAAATAGTGTTGCTTTGTTTCCGGCATTATGAGGTCTTGGCCTTTTCCTCTACAGCGCACGAAGCATTGGGTAGTCATCGCAGAACGAATATGAAAGAATTACACCATCTTCCCGTAGGGAATCCTGAGTAATATGCGAATCAGCATGGGGTCGACTCAAGTTCCCATTAGTTTCAGTTCGTCGTTTCCGTTATGTTGAGGTTCCAAGCAACCGTTTTATTTACCGTTTGGTTTCCATGAGGGGTGCGGAGCGTGCGCGCAGGTAATTTATACCGCCGAGCTACAGTGGCGCCCCCAGTGGAGTGTGCAGCGCTTACCGTCGCGCCTGTAACCCTTCGCAGTAACGCGCGCGGAGCCGCGGGTTCGTTGCACAATCCCGGAGAGTAGAGGAGCTTCGGAGAGGAGAGGAGCGTCGGAGAGGAGAGGAGACAAGGAGAAGAGGGGAGGAGGATGTACATGCGCAGTGGGGGTGTGGATGCCGCACTGCGGAGGGAGGAGTGACATAGCCCCGGCCATAAGCTGCTTCGCACCTAAAATCCAGTATCGAGTACCCAAATGGCTGAGAAATGCGACTAGCTTCGTTTTCGCGCCCAACAAAACATGGCGGATTGAGCTTATGATATTGCTTATGATATTGTTGTTGCAACGGCGGCAGCGAGAAGACACAGAAGCGATGGAAGGCCTACGCCAACGACGACGTGCCCGTAGATCTATGAGAGGTGCGAACGCTTGGTTTATGTCTCCGGATTTAAAGGGACACTAAAGAGCAAAACGATTTTTCCCGCATTAGTAAAGTAGTCTTCCACGATACCAAAAACACCACGCTTGCAGCGAGAAGACGCTTAATAAGCGAGAAAACGCGCAAAAAAAAATACAGGTGGTGACGCCACCTTGGAATTCCCACACCATTTGCGGTGACGTCACATATTTTTGATGGCGCCTGCTTGGGCCTACGTAGCTTCTAATCGGTTAAATCGAAGTACATTGTCCTCTTAGGGGGCCAGAGACTTGACAAAACGAGTTTGTGGAAATTTCGTCGAGCCAGTGGCGCCAAAATACGTTAAATGCTCTTTGAAATCTTTTACGTCACGAATTACAAAGTTCGGCACGAAATTTAAATATGAAACTTTGAACTTGATTTTCTGCGCTAATAATAAACCTATGGTGGTGAAATAAACTACACAAGAGTTCTCCGAGCACACTCTATTAATCTGAACCAATTCATTGTTTCTCTTTAGTGTCCCTTTACCTGCCATGGTGGTCTAATACTTATGGTACTCGACTGCTGACCCGAAGGGCGCGGGATCGAATCCCGGCCGCGGCGGCTGCATTTTTGATGGAAGCGAACATGCTAGAGACCCGTGTACTTACATTTAATTGCACGTTAAAGAACCCCAGGTGTGTTAAAGAACCCGCGGTGTGTTAAAGAATCCGCGATGTGTTTTGGGACGTCAAGCCCCAACACTTATATTATTATGTCTCTGGAGTTCGGACAACCGTCTCGTGACTGTGGCAACAGCGGTTTATGTCGAACCTCTATCTGCGCTGAGTATCAATGTATAACAGCCTTGCATCGCCTAGCTAAAGCCTAGGAACAACCGAAAAGCAACCAAGAACCTGCATCACCTAGCTAAGGCCTTGAAATAACCAAGAAGCAACCAGACTAGTCTTCAGAGTCGTCCAGGTTCACTCTTTCAAGCCTTTCGCGGCTTCGTGCAAGCTGCGGCAATTTTTTACTTGTTTGGGTGGTAAGTAGCGTATGTAATGCGGTCATGTACATAGGGTTGGGGATAATAGACACCATTTTCCAAATTGTTTACTGGTTGTACGGATCACATTGTTGTGTTCTCGCAAACATTTCTGGTTGATCTCATTTGACTGTGGATAGCGGCTCTGGCTTTTGGCTCAAGGTAACTTGAAGGTCGCCAACAACAGGAGCTAAAAGCATTTTATGCCTAAGAGTGGCCAGCACCTTTATTCGCCTTGAGGGCGGGACTTCGTCTTTATGAGTGGGACATGGCATTGTGCTTGCCATCTTGTTGACCAACTGTGATACAAAACGTTTGTCGTGGGTGGACGCGGTTAAACCAAGTTTGTCGAGTGATAGCTCGGTTTCGCATTGTTTTGGGAAATTACGAGACAGATGGTTCACCAAGATTTAACTTTATTTCATAACCTCGCTTTGAGCGGAAAGCCGCTCTTGCAGCGGCAACTGCCGCATCTACAATTGTACCACACAACACAGACGCCGCTCGGCGCCGTCGGCACTCTCGGCGCGACTGCTCAATGAACTTGCATGCAGCTAGCCCCTCTGGTAGCCACGGCATGAAAGAATGACCTGAAGCCATTGTTCGTTCACGCGAACGCGTCGCACTGGCGTTTTGTTAAAGTTCTCTCTCTGCCCGGAGTTGCGACGAAGCACTTGATAAACGTGCTTATATGCTGGGGAAATGTAGGCGTATACTCGCTGGCGGGAACTTTCTGCCATCTCGCGGACAATACACAGAATGGCATGACATTGGCTGGGACCTTCGCTGGTTAGGTTCATGGAACCAGATATTTTGTGGGTTTGTACCTGGAGGAGTAGAGCTATCTCTCTAAAAGCGACATGCTTGTGAAGCATCAGTACAGCGAATTCAGGAGTCATTCTACTGTGTGAATGTAGACGATTAGGAGAGCTATTTAGCACAGTGGACTAAGGCGACTCGGCGGGGGGCCAGTTTGGTTTGAAATATCAGGTCATACGTCAAGCGAGATGCCACTGTTCTGCTGACTACAAAAGAAAGCTATCTGCTCAAGTGAAACGTGCAGATAAGCCTTCGAATAAAGAAAAGAAGCGTGCTGCCCTGCATTACTAATATAGAGGCTATTATTCGCGTACACCATCACAAATTATTTTTCGAGACATTAGTGAAGACAGAAAATATAAATCCGTATATAATGAGAAAAACAGGGATTTCTTTAGCCAGCACAATAAAGAATTTTTCCATTAGTGGGGTTATCTGAATTGATGTTCTGAGTAGTTCTCTATGCATTTACGCAAGCACTGAAACCTTACCAGAAGTTGATGCCACACAGCTGATTAAACAGTACCTCCATCAAAATATCGTGTGTCTAAACGAAGGCGCAGTACGTGTTTGCCCTAAAATATGTTTTTTTTTGCATTGTGCATAAGTCAATATTTTGCTTCCCCAGAAAGCTCCCAATCATTGACGTTGAGCATTTTCATCCGCTATCTCATCAACTTGCTAGCAAAAGTTTATGCAGGCAATTTATTATGGCAAAAGTTTTCACAAACCTAACCTGTATTTCTTGCTATTTTCATCAAATCGCAGCCGCAGGAACTTATCCTTCTCCAATGCCACAGTTACCCGCAAGTAAGTTATCACACATATTGGACATTCGCCCTTGATGCGTTATCTGATTTATGTTTATAATAACAATGATTTCAGCAGATTCCCATGCGTATCAAGTTTTTTTTACTTTCTTCGAATTCTTTTTCGATTAAATCGTCTTTTCCATTCTTATCGCATGTATTTTGATGAGCATGTGAGGCGATATGCGCGCACGTGTTTGCGACCGCTGTATATGTCGCTGATGTTCCGAGAATAAAGTTAATTCCTAGTGGCGCCCTTTTCTGTTATGTCTTAAATTTTTCCTCGATGGTACGTGTCATCCATGTATTTCGGTAAATAAAACGTTAACCATCTTTTTCTGTTGAACCGGTTGCAGAAAATGCTGGATCCATTAGAATTAATTTCAAGGGACGTTCTAATATGGCACTGGTGAAAACGTACCATCCCTTTCCATGCAATCATGGTTTTTGCATTACGTGGTTCACGAATTCACTGTCTTTTTGTTGCCCTTGACTGCCCCACTCTTCTAAATGCGAATCATTTCTTAGCGAACCCAAGGCACCTTAAGCGCTTCTATCTACGTATCTGTCTATCTATTTAGCCAGCTGCGTCTGTGTGTTCTCGTCGTCGCCTCCTCCCTTAGTGTAGACCAAAGCTGGCATAGGAGAGTAGCGGGCTTTGACGAATTTCACTGCACTGTCTGGTCATAACATCAATAACGTGAGTATCCTGTCGCGTACGTCGTCACACGCTTTCATCCAGACGTGTGTGGCGCTTACCCGTATACCACGGACCGTGGTATGCGGGCATGCGCCTCAGGTGATTGACGGCTTATATTTTCCCAGCAACGGTGAGAACAGACATTGGTAATTTAAGTGCGCGAGCATTAAGAAAAACCGACACTGCCATGGGGCATACTGGCGCCAATAAAAAAAACAAAAAACGTTATCCCAGCAGCAAGTAGACCAAAACATTCAGCGTGGCAGTTAGGTCAAAATGGGCAATGGACCCTGTCAAGCCTTGCTGGCTTTTAGTTCATTGTCCACGACATCGCTTGTATGTTGAAATAAAATTTGATTTGATTTGATTTGATTGATTTGATATTTTAGCACAGAGCCACGACACGCCTGGAAACAGCTTTGGAAAAACACCCGATGCAGGCGTAATGTCGGAGCAACGTCAATTGTGGTTGTAGTGCTGGCTATCTTATTTCATAACAAAGCAACTAACACTGCTCCTTTGATAAAGGCACCATGTCGGGTTAACGTGAATTGTGGTTAAATTGTTGCTTCCGCTTTTATTGCAGTGTAATAAACACTACATTTGTATTCCTATGATTCAGCAAGATCTTTCAAGCGTAGCTCTGCCCTGGAGAAATGAGCTAACGAAATTTGCGTATGATATTCAAATCACTGCACCGTAGCGTACACTTCGTTTCGATAACACAGATGTCTGTGGTCTAACGTGAGTGATGATACTATGGAAGACCATATATTACCACTTAATCCTAAGTATAGTCGGCGTGGCTCATAAGTCCACTATGTGCACACGACTCCTCCAATTATAAAAAATTCACCGCCATATCCACGAAGTGAATGATGTTAGAGGAGCTTGCTCGGAGGTGATCGGCTAACCCGCGAATGCTCGTACACATTCCTCTGCCATCACATATAGACGTGACAACGTTGTTATATATGCATTACATACACAATGTTTATTGATGTACGGTTGGATGCAGTGTATACATTTTGAGGTAGCAACCGCTTTTGGCGCTTAGCCGCGGCATCCCGCGCCCGCACTTCGGGGTTCTCTTGCCGCCGCTTCCGATCTGCTTCTGCTTTTCGACCTCTCACCGCGGGGTTCGCTCGACGGCGCGCGGCGCTGGCCCGCACCTCCGGGTTCGCTTGACGGCGAGCCCTCTTCGCTTCGGCCTCCCGGGCTCTCACCGCAGGGTCTTGGCGTCGAGCCCGAGCTGCTTCTGCTCTGCGACCTCTCACCGCAGGGTCCGCTCGACGGCGCGCCCTCTTCGCTTCGGCCTCCCGGGCTCTCACCGCAGGGTCTTGGCGTCGAGCCCGTCGCGCTGCTGCCTTGGCTGGGGTGTTCATGCTGCGGAGATGTATCCAAGCGGAGATGTATCCTAGAAGAGTCACCTAACTAGCGCTTGCGCCACTTGCACCGAGCGTGGTGTGCGCCGCCTTGAGTGGCTGGCGGTGGCGCGCCATCTAGTGAGCATTCTTGAAATCACCGGAGAAAGCGCAGCTGCGCCGAGCGTAGTGTGTGCCGCCTTGAGCGGTGGCGCAATCTAGTGAGCATTCTTGAAATCACCGGAGAGAGCGCAGCTGCGCTCCTGGCGGGACCCATGAGAAGTAGGGAGCCGACGGTCACAGCGGTGTGGACATGGCGCGAGCATAAGAAGCTTAGCGAGCAAGCTCCTAAAAAAAAAATTCGGCACATTGCACGCGTTCTGCGAATCGGTTTCGTGCGAGGCATTCAGCGAGTAGTTCTATGCTTCATTTTTTGGCTTTGAGCCAAGCGTTGCTAAGTGGATCGACGTGTTTTTGTAAATGGACTAGTGGTGTGCACATCGTGGGCTTACCAGGCACGTCGAAAACACTGGCGTTTGACGGGTAACTTATGGCCTGATGTAACATAAGCACTCACAATACAGCGCAGACGTCAGTTCTCTCGAAATGAGGTGTACGCTACGTGGAGACGATGTGAATAAAATACTTAACTTTCGGTAGCATATTCCTCCGGGGTCCACCAGCGCTTTAATATAGCTTGCTGAATCATAGGAATACAAAGGTAATGTTTATTTGACTGCTATAAAAACGGAGCCAATGCTGGAACCACAATTGACGTTGACCCGACATGACGCCTGTATCATAGGAGTACATATGTAGTGTTTGTTGCTTTACTGTCAAATTAGATAGCCAGCACTGCTGCCAGAATTTACATTGCACAGACATTGGGCCTGCAGACGGTGTTTTTACGAAGCAGTTTCAAGACGTGGCGTGGCTTTGTGGTAGAATACCTGACTGCCACGCAGAATGTTTGGGTTTGATTCCTGCTGGGATCCTAATTTTTATTCTTTGCATTCTTCGGGTCAATGCTGCCGGTGTCGCTGTTTTAGGTTACCAATGTGTGTTCTCGCCGTTCCTGGTTAGATATAAACTGGCAATCACCTGTGGCACATACCCGTCTCTCACATCCCGTGTTATACTGCTATTGCCACACGTGTCTGGAGGAAATGGCTTGACGAGGTACGCGACAGCATTTTCACGTTATTCATGTCATGACCCGACATTCATATTTGTCAAAGCCTCTTACCGTCCCATGCCAATTTTGTCTCCACCAGGTAAAGGAGGCGATCCCGGGAGTACCCAGACGTCGGTGGCTAGATAGATAGATAGATAGATAGATAGATAGATAGATAGATAGATAGATAGATAGATAGATAGATAGATAGATAGATAGATAGATAGATAGATAGATAGATAGATAGATACGTATATAGAAAGGCTAGAAGTGCTTAGGTTTCTCTAAGAATTGCTTCGCAATTAAAATACTTCGATCCATCTCGTAATCTTTGGCTGAAAGCCGAAAATTCAGCATAGAAATACTGGCTGCCTGCTTCGCATGAAACCAATTCCCACAATGTGTTGGATCTGCCGAATTTTTTCAGTAAGTCTAGAAAAGTTTCAGTGGTCGAACGGCCTTCATACATTCACACAGGAAGGAATACATTTTCAGGATTGCATCTTTAGTTCATGTAATAAAGGAGCACTGGCATCAAATTTACGCATGTCAAATTTCTGCATCCACGAATAGTTACGAAACCCTAGTGGATATTCGCGACCCAGAATGGAACTGAGGGACGAATAACTGTTTCTTTTATTTAGTTATATCCCCGGTATCTAGCATGATTGAAAACGGTCGGCAAGCCCGCCATCTTTTAGCGGTGGCAGCACTTCCTCACGGTCCCCTCCAGACCGCGCCCCAGCTCATCACTTGTCCACAGAAAAGAGTTACGTGAGGCTCAGCTGCTCAGCTAGCATTTCGTCTGCTAGGCGCACACGTTCAGTCATACCTTATCACCGGCATCGGCGTCGTCGCCGTCAAAAGTGTCGACTGGTGTTGAAGACGACATTCTGGAACTTGGAATAGCCGCGATACGCGAGGTCGCGTATCAATTTCAGCTTCGACCATTTGCAAAAAAAGAGATCCAAAATGGACACCGTTTCAAGCAGCAACTAGGAGGTACTCGGGGACGCACGCTTGGTCCATGCTCGCGGGTGTGTCTCAATTAGCTATCTTAGAGAATATAAGCGTGCACGGAATTCCGGTATACGCGAAGGGGTCTGTGGAATATCGGTATCGCGAATGCACACCAGCGGAGAAGTAGAATACGTTCGGTTTTTACAATAACAATTCTGTGCCGGCCAGGTTCTTCTTTGCGCCACCAGATGGCCCCGCCTATGCGGCCTTTCTCTGTTAGGTCTGCAGTTACCCGGCATTACGATAGCGAAAAAAAGCTGACTGACGCGTGTTACATGTTAGCGGTGATATTCATCTATACGCTACTCCACTTTGGTACCTTGTGGTCGTGTTGGCGGGTACCGTTCGTGTAACGAAACGACTCATTCATTCCACTTTTTCCGCGCTTCAAACAACACAACTTTAAATGCAGATCACAACGGTTCCCCGACATGCTGAACTGAAGAACACACGTCGAATCATGCTCTTTTCTTTGGACTGCCTTTTCTTGGTGGTTTGCGTCTTTTATTTGCATGAACTCATTCAAAGCGGCGCAGCGAAGATCAGGAATGAAGAGTGAGATCGTTTCCAGGCATTGGCGCCACTACAAAATGACTCGGATCGTCGGCGTCATTACTACTAGCGTATCGTCACTCAGGATAGTATGCGCCACACCGAGCACGTCACAATAGTTTCGTTTCGCAGGGCGCTGAAAGACCATTTGAGTTTTCGTACACTTTTGCCCTCGAAATAAAATAACTTCCAGGTGACGGACGCCATTCAAATTTGCTCAAAAATACCTATGCATCTCGAGCTTCAAATTGATGTCAGTGCCCCTTTAAATTATAGTACAATGAAACTTATCCCTCAATCTTTTTTGTGAATGCTTAATAAGTACTCCGCTTACAGCTAATGCCATTCCAGGTGCATATCCAGTAGCTCCAAATGGTAAGCTAATGATTCTATACTTGTCGACAATATATAATATACCAACAAAAGACCAGCTATGGGTATACAACATATGAGTTGGCATTGACAAGCAAAACTCTAATTAAATGGCGGACAAAACCATCCTCATGATCTTCGGCACAGTGCTAGTTCTAAGAATTTATTGCAGGCATCCAAAGGTTTGCTGGCAGTCGTGGCGCTGAAGATGTTATTCTGAATGAAAAAAGTACGATCTGAACGTATAGATCTTAGTTATATCCCCACAGCTATTCATCACGTGGAATCACATGACAGTCACATGGCAGCTGTCCCACTGTAGACATCATTGACTTAGTATTTGACATTATGAGGACCGACATGATGATAGCTTCTCTGACAGTGTGATACCATAAACTATAGTTCTAAAATAAGAATCAGCACCATATCAGAAGGGTACGTCATCTCGCCGACGGTCACACATTCTCTCTCACGGATTTTCAGGCTGGCATTTCAGAGATGGGAGTTGTGAAACGTTCCGTTCAAGGGCGATAGCATAAATCTCCTGTACGCAAGGTGGTACATCTGTACAGGGAAGTAGGTTGCCTAATGGCATCGCGAACTCGTGGCCAAGATGTATTTCTAAAGAAGAACACCTGGTTCTACGATTGTGTGAATTCTTCGTATATCTAACGGGAATTACAAATTTTTTAGCGTATGGTGTGCTAAGAAGCGTCTCACATGGCAATGTGAGAAAGCCTCTAGCTGAGATCTTGTCTGTAACGTTATTGCGAACTTTAAGCGTAGAACCAGACGAGGAGAGCGAAGAAGGCAATCCACTGCACAATACACGGTTCAGGTTGAGCGAGCGAGAACTCTGGGGCGACAGAAACAGAGCCACTAACTCAGTTCGCCCACAAGAAGCTTCCAAGGCATCATGGCCAGCGTCGATTGAAAGTGAAATGAATACGCGATAAAAAGAAACAGTGCAAGGAAATCGCAACAAAGTAAGACATCAGCGCTTAATGGTCGAAAACATGCACACTTTTCTGGCTAGCACGCACCGAGTGAAACCCCTGAAGACTATGATGTGACTGCGTTGTTTCAGACACTATATACCCTCTCCGAAGAGAAGGCCCACGCGGAGATTGCATGCTACACTAACCGCAAGCGACTCATCCAGGAGAAAATGGCTGCACAGCGTCAAGTTGAAGTTCAGAGTAACATGGCGTGTTATTATAAAACGACGCCACATAGTTCGAAAATATCACGGAGGACACACGAAACACAATCGCCGAGCTCTCAAATGCACTTTTATTCAGCGGTGCAGAGCACAAATAATAAACCATACGTGAGTACGCACCAATCACATACAAAATTATAGAGAATATGTTTTCTATATGTTTTTGTATGTTTTTTGTTTGTTATATGTGTGTAGCCACGTGTGGGTACATACATGTGCTCTGCACAGGCGAATGAAAGTTCACTTGAGAGTTCGGCACTTGTCTTTCGTGTGTTCTTCTGTGATTTTGTCGTACTTCGTAGTGCCGTTTCATAATTATCAATAAATACCAAGTCGCCCACTTGTCACTCTTAAAAAACATGAAGCATGCAGCGTCGCTGAAGGCCAAGAGGCCAATCAACTATCGAAGTTGCGTGAGGAGAAATGATTCGAGAAGTTTAATACAGCGACATTGTTACTAAGCTGAGGGAACTTCCACGTCTGCTTTCCGAGGGGCGACGGCATCGTGAGAAATTCGAACGCAAATTTGAGAAAGTCATGAGGAAATCTGCTCACGCATACTTGGTAAGGACTATGAGTCAGAAGTACAAAGGTTGACTCAGGAGTTGAACGAGATGCGGAAGCGGCTGCTTGCATTCAGAAGAGAAAGTACCGCAGACATTCCCCCTGGTCCTCATGATACTGCAGATTTTGGTTGCAGCACAAGATCAGGATAAATTGGAGCAAGGACAAAAACAGCGAGAAGAAATTCTCGAACCTCTCCTTCAGTAGACAACAGGAAGAAATTCGCGATTGACTAGCTTGGAGGGCCTTTACAGGAGTTGACCCTGGCAGTGGGAACTTACGAGCTATTTGTGGGAACGTACGTGGAAGACCATATGGTCTTCCAGAGGCGACGAGGGCATCTTTTGCAGCTCGCCAAAGAGGCTCCCTTTGCTAGCACTCTAGGCATCGGTGCCAAGAAGCAGAGCTTCCTCACCAGGACACCTACATTCATACGAAGACCTATCTGGACTGTTTTTGCTGGCGGCCGCACTGCTCGCGACCATATGCCTCAACAATGAACATATTCCCTGCAACTGTAGATATTGATACGCACTTTTCGCGACGCGCAATGCGCGCACAGTGTAAAATACCACATAAATAATGGCAAACACAATCCACTACGTCAAAGAGGAAAGCCTTAGATGCCTGACCAAACAGAAAAATTGAATGTCGACTGCATCCCGCGGTGTCGGCGTCAACATGAGTGATGCAAGAAATCCTCACGTGACGACGTCACCACATGACGTCAAAGATCACAAAAATTTGTGACGTCATTACATGGCGTAATTGCTTGGTCAAAGATGGGCCGATCACAGAGGCAGTGTAAAACCAGGTGAGGTGAAGAGAGCTTCAATTCCTCGGATCCTACAAGCAGTTCAAAACCAAGTTGTGAACAAATATCTCGTGAAGAAATGCTGCCGCCTTGAATACGTAGGGAACCCCGTGAGATTTTTTCCGTCTACAGACGGACAAAATACTCGAGAGAGGCGAAATTCTTGAGGCTTGTGCACAGTGCAATGTCAGTTCACGTAAAAAAAGATCATGCGGTCAGATTTTCCGGAGAACTACACTACGTTGTGCCTATAATCATATAGTGGCTTTCGCCCATGAAGCCCGAGGCAGTATTATTATTATTATTATTATTATTATTATTATTATTATTATTATTATTATTATTATTATTATTATTATTATTATTATTATTATTATTAAAAACGAACAAAATTCAACAGAGGTATTGTACAGGTTTTCCGTCCGGGCGAAAGTGCGTTAGCTAGGCCTCCGCATATAGGGCTTAACGAAAAATACGTCTTACGTCACATGTGTCATAAAGTACGCAATATTTGGTAAGCACTGGGTCATTCCACGCCAACTGTCCCAGCCTTGGCGCTCGACCATCTGCGATTTCAATGAAAAAAATCGAGGACTATCTATCCAAAGCCAGAAGCCTTCCGCCAAAATATTTTTGGCAAAAAAAAATGTTTCAGTGCCTCAAACCCTATGTGAAGTTTTTCGGAAAGCTCGAAACTGTGGCTCGGAAAATGAGTTTTCAAAAAATATCTTCTTCATATATTAGGCTAGGACAAATTTTTCCCCACATAACAATCGTAGGCTTCTCACTTAAAATAAGTTTCACGAACGTTTAGCCTTTCGTGAATTTTTCATGCGGCCTTAAATATTGATAATATGACCCATATTGGGGATTTTTTCATAGAAAGGCGACATTCAGTAAAGTGTAATATTTTGATTTAACTGATTGCCAGAAAGTTTTACTGTAGCCCAAAAATAGTTTAAGACGTATATGGCGTGAAATGGTGTGTAGAGCTGACGACAAAGTTGCAAGAAAGTTCATTTTTGCACATGTTTAGTCGTAAATTTAACATTGAAGTGCTCCTAGTAAAATATGCTAAATAGCGCATTTACTAGCAACATTAGTTGTGTACTGATTGAGAAAGTTTTATCAAAAGCTTTTTGTTTTAAGGAAGAAAAGATTTTTGAAGTTGTGTTCTGCCGATGTCTATTTTTGCTCGTGTTTTCTCTTCGCAGAAACGCGTCCAGCGGTTAGTACAACCTACATGGGCGCGAGGTTCGCCACGGAACAGCTAGACAACATAATAATCTTTGCGCATGCAACGGGTTGTTGCACGCATCGGTGTCACTTCCCGCTGTTGCGTAAGCTCACTATGCCGACCTTCAATGGACAGCTGCATGTGGTTAAATTCACTCTAGCGGAGTTCGTATTTCTCTTTTACTCAGGCCAATACTCACTAGTAAATCATTCAAATAAGCACGGGCAGAGATTATTATGTTGTATAGCTGTTCCGTTGCGAACCTCGCGCCCATGTAGGTTGTTCTAACCGCTGGACGCGTTTCTGCGAAGAGAAAACACGAGCAAAAAGAGACATCGGCAGAGCACAACTTTTAAAATTTTTTTTCTTCCTTAAAACAAACAGTAATTTGATAAACCTTTCTCAATCAGTAGACAACTAATGTTGCTAGTAAATGCACTATTTAGCATATAGTTTTACTAGGAGCACTTCAATGTTAAATTTACGACTAAACATGGGCAAAAATGAACTTTCTTGCAACTTTGTCGTCAGCTCTACACACCATTTCACGCCATATACGTCTTAAACTAGTTTTGGGCTACAGTAAAACTTTCTGGCAATTAGTTAAATCAAAATATTACATTTCACTGAATGTCGCCTTTCTATGAAAAATGCCCAATATGGGTTATATTGTCAATATTTAAGGCCGCATGAAAAATTCACGGAAGCCTAAACGTTCGTGAAACTTATTTTAAGTGAGAAGCCTACGATCGTTATGTAGGGAAAAATTTTACCTTGCCTAATATATGAAGAAGAGATTTTGTGAAAACGCATTTTCCGCGCTATAGTTTCGAGCTTTCCGAAAAACTTCACATGGGGTTTGCGACACTGGAAAATTTTCTTCGCCAAAAATATTTTGGCGGAAGGCTTCTGGCTTTAGATGGATAGTCCTCGATATTTTTTCATTCAAATCGCAGATGGTCGAGCGCCAAGGCTGGGACAGTTGGCGTGGAATGACCCCACTATTATATTTGACCCTTAGAGGTTACAGCTGCTTAGGATAGCTCAGTTCGCTGAAGTTGTCGATTTGTTCATTTCACTCATCACGGGTGCCTGTGACGATGAGGGATTTAAGTGAAGTGACAGTTCTAAACAAGCCGCTTGAGAGTTGGCATTCGTGGGGTTTGTTCCTAGTCCTCATGTTGTGTTGCGCCTCCAAAATCAATGAATATCGATTTCCCCAAAGATGAGTACTTTTGCTATGAATTTTCAATTGCAATACGCGCCGCAAAATAATGATTACCAGCCAATTATTGAATGACTGCTATTTAGTCATTATACGTTCGCTGCACCTGACAGCTAACACCTCAGACAATTTCCTCTTTTTTCCGAGACATCCCCATACACTTACAGTCTCGAGAAAAAATACTGCTATGGCCTAAAGGTGCTGATCAACGATTTTGTTTGTACCAAGATTGTACTGCGCAACGGAAAGCCCCCTGGGTAGTGCTTAAATCTGCAATTGGTTGATTCCATAGACACGTTAATATTTTGAAAGCAGGATTTTTCTATCTGAGGAGCATCTAAAAACTAGAGTCCCTCCTTCAGCAACGCTCAGAAGTGATAGCAATGCCGATCGACAGCCCTCCTCGCAAGCTCTTCATTATGCTCAACGTTCTGCTTTCACAGAAGTACGTGCGACTGGGTTCAACCACCTTCGCTTTCACATTTTCAACAGTTTTGAATATAAAAACCAGGTAGAATAACTTTTCCGAACACTCGTCGCCACGTCAAGTGCCTTTACCATTTCGCGAGCCAGGCACTCCTACTACTGCTACAACTCGTCGGCACGTGCTGCAAGTCCCTCAGCTAACAACTTTCACGCTGCCGCTCGTGAACATCAGATCATACGTCAAGCGAGACGCCACTGTTCGGCTGACTACAAAAGAAGGCTGATCTGCACATGTTAATTGTGCAGATAAGCCTTCGAATTAAGAATGAAGACGTGTCCTGCACTGCATTACTAATATAGAGGCTATTAACCACGTACACCTAGTAAAAGGTCACGTCCTTAGACTCTTCTGCACTTCCTTTGTTGCTGCGTTGGGCGCCACAAATCATTTTTCGAGACGTTAGTGAAGACAGAAAATATAAATCCGTGTCTAATGAGAAAAGCAGGGCTCTGCTAAGGCAGGACAATCGAGAATCTTTCCATTAGTGGTGTTACCTGAATTGGTGTTCTGAGCGGTTCTCGGTGCCTTTACGTAAGCACTGAAACCTTACCAGAAGTTGATGCCCCACACCTGATTAAACAGTACCTCCATAAAAATGTGAAATGTGTAAACGTAGGTGCGGTACATGTTTGCCCTAAATATCTTTTGCCTTGTGCGTAAGATATTGTTTTGCTTCCCTAGAAAGCTCGTAATCATTGATATATTATTCCTCGTTGAGCATTTTCATACGCTATCTGATCAGCTTGCTAGCAATAGCTTATGTAGGCAATTTAATATGGCAGAAGTTTTCGCAAACTTAATCTGTATTTCTTGCAATTTTGATCAAATCGCAGCCCCAGGAACTTATCCCTCTGCAACGCCCTATTCACCCGCAAGTAAGTTATAACACATATTGGACATTCGCCCTTGATACGCTATGTGAGTTATGCTATAAGAATAATGGTTTGAACAGTTACCCATGGGTATCGAGTTTTCTTTTAGTTTCGTCAAATACTATTTCGATTAAGTCGTTTTTGTCATTCGTATCGCATGTATTTTGACGAGAATCTGAAGCAACGTGCGCTCGCATGAAAGCTACCGCTGTATATGTAGGTGATCTTTTGAGAATTAAGTTAATCGTTCTTGTATTTCAGTAAATAAAATCTTAACTGTCTTTGTCTGTTGAACCGGTTACAGAAAATGCTCGAATCTTTAGAATCACTTTCAAGTGACGTTCTAATATGGCACTGGTGAAAGCGTAGATACCATTTCGATGCAATCATGGTTCTTGCATTACGTGCCTCACGAATTCGCTGAAGTGTTTTGATACCCTTGACTGCCCCACTCTTCTAAATGCGAATCATTTCTTAGCGAACCCAAGGCACCTAGAGTGTTTCTATCTACGTATGCCTCTATCTATCAATCTAGTGATCTGCGTCTGGGTCACGGAGCAAGAATTCTTAAGGAGGAGAAACTGCGCTCGCTCGGGCGTCCTAATAAAGTCACGGAATCGGACACAGCGCTCACGCGCCCTCTGTCGTGAGAGTCCGCTAGCGGAGAAGGAAAAATGCGCGCGTCCCTCTCACCGCGCTCTCCGACGAAGCTCGTCGGTTCAAGGCCAGTCGTCGCCGATTCGCCGTTCGCGCTTCACGCCCGAATTGATGTGTTTTCGTGCGTGCTCGCCGGCTCCAAATTTTAACGCGACAGCGTTAAAGAGCTCGCTTCGCAAAAAATACCGGTGTCGGCGTCGTTGAGGCTATCAACTGAGAAGACGATGCGCACGGGGCCCGATTACGCTATCGCGTTCTACTCTTAAAGGTGAAGCTCAAGCGCACTCCAAGCTTTTTCGGTAAATTAGCGAGAAAAATGCCGTCACATACAGGAAAATTATCAGCGTGATACATTTTGTACAACGCGAAACCTATAATTTTTGATAACGTGAACTCAATGAGTTAGGTATAATTTATTTCAACGAATGATGGGACTTACCCTATATGCCATCAATTCAGATTTAGGTAGTTGCGGCGGGCGCATTTAGATGGAGGCGAAATGCTAAAGGCCCGTGTGCCTACATTTAGGTGCACGGTACAAAATCTCAGGTGGTCGAAATTTCACGTTGTCTTTTTTTGAGAATAACAGACGAGTAGCTGGGACAGCGCGGAAAGATTGAAGGCACGGCGCCTCGTAACAACACTGGCCGTTTCGGTTTGTCAAAGAGAACTTCGCCACCAAGCTCGCCATAATAGCGCGGCCTGTGTATGTCACTGTCCAAGAAGTGCTTCTCGCAAACGTAGTCGCGAGGCGTCAGCTGTCGTTCTTTTCTTGGTATGGCGCGAACCCGCGCTTCCAACGTCACTGGGTCACTAGGAACTTTGATGGTAAATACCTTCTCCTTGCAGGACGCGTACCCACTGCTGCTGTTCGCAACGACACATTTCCGCCCCATCCTGAAGAAGCACTGGTTGAAATCTGCAAAGCACTCTCCTTTGTCGCGACTTGAAAAGCGCGCGCAAACATCAAGGAGTCGGCGCCCCCGGCGCAACGCGCGTAGCCACGGAGAGCGCTAAATAGAAAGAAAACCAGCAAATTGCGAAGGGAACTTTCCCACGCACAAAATGCGAGCGAGGAGCGAGGGGCGCGTGCATGCGGCGGCAGACGTCGTCTGCTCAGGCGCCACTACTAGCAGTTCGTTTCAAACGATGTAAGGCCTATAATTCTGGGAGTATCCATTAGCAACTGCAGCTAAAATATCTGTCATATCTACCGATTGATGTTACAGACAGAAATCTTAGAAATTTGACATTGTACGAGGCGCTATCACGATTTTTATGCTTCGCGTCCATAGAAGACCATATGAAAGATGGCAACAGGCCGAAAGCGTCATCTGTCGTGCTTCGGCGTAAACCGCTTTGCGCCGTGACGCCATCGCGCCGCCCTCGCGCGCTGCCGCGGCCTAGAGATTCTCGTCCTCAAATACTTCTTTCTCCGTGGTCTGGGTGCTCTCATAGTCGCCTACCCAACTCAGTGTAAACCACTACTGGCATGGGAAGGTAAGAGGGTTTGACGAATATCACTGTCTGGTCATAACTTGAATAACGTGAATATCCTAGGTCTTGAAACACTTTCATCCAGACGCGTGGGGCGCTTACCCGTGTACCACGGACCGTGGTATGCGGGTATGCGCCTCAGGTGATTGACGGTTTATATCTTCCCAGGAACGGCGAGAACAGAAATTGGTAATTTAAGGGCGATAGCGTTAAGAAAAACCGATACCGGAAACGATATCCCAGCAGGAATCGGACCGAAGCATTCAGCGTGGCAGTTAGTTATTCTACCACATAGCCACACATGCTCTAGGAACTACCTTGGAAAACCACCCAGTGCAGGTGTAATGTCGGCGCAGCGTCAATTGGGGTTGTAGTGATGGCTATCCAATTTCATTACAAAGCAATAAGCCCTGCTCCTTCGGTACAGGCGCCATGTCGGGTTAACGTCAGTTGTGGTTCCTTTGCTGCCTCCGCCTTCATAACAGTGTAATAAACAGTACATTTGTATTCCTATGATTCAGCAAGCTGTATTCAAGCGTTGGTCTAAACTGGAAAAACAAGGTAACGAAATTTATGTACGACATTCAAATCATCGCACCGTAGCGTCCACTTCGTTTCGAGAACACACACGTCTGCGGTCAAACGTGAGTGATGATACTATGTCAGAACATAAATTACCACTTAAACGCCGGTGTCGTCTTCATGGCTCATAAGCCCTCGATGTGCACACGACTCCTCCAATTATAAAAAAGTTCGATACATCCCACGCCATGTGCGAATCGGTTTCATGCGAAGCATTCAGCGAGTAGTTCTATGGTGCATTTTTTTGGCTGCAGCGAATCATTGCGAGGTGGATCGACGTGTTTTTGTAAGTGGACTAGTGGTGTGCGCATCGTGGGCTTGCCAGCACGTCGGCAACACTGGCGTTTAACGGGTAACCTACGGTCAGATGTAACATAAGCACTCACGTTAGAGCGCAGACGTCACTTTTTCTCGAAACGAAGTGTACGCTAAGTTGAGACGATGTGAATATTATACGTAACATTCGCTAGTGTTTTCCTCTGGGGTCGGTCCAGCAACGCTTGAATATAGCTTGCTGCATCATAGGAATACAAAGCTAATGTTTATTATACTGTTATAAAAACCCAAGGCCTACGCGGAAAGCGCAGCACAGTCACAGCGAAAGCTGGAAGAGCGGCATTTCTAGAGCCCGTTTGAGATCTGATGATGATGATGATTTCCTTTATACATGGCTCACACCCACTCTGGGGGATTGGCCAAGAAACGATTAATTTAAAGTAGAAGTGGCCACATATGATTTCTATGACTAATGAATTATAGAGTAGTTAGAAAATATAGCTAATTTAAATTCAGAGTTAAAACCGCCCTGATTCAATTAAGAATTTTTGTACAGTGGAACAGACATCCCGGTGGCAATGACCTAATGAGGAGGCTCCCAAGGATAGCATATTAGAAGTAATGCAATCCAATCTAATTCGATTAAACGCTGCTATGAGAATATTTTTCCTTAGTAAATTGAAACGGTTACATGATAAGAAATAATGTTCAACTGTTTCGTCCTGTTTACAAAACGAGCAAAGATCCACTGTGGCTACTAATACAAGTACACTAGCAATGTACCCACTACGCCACGAATCATAATTTTTGTGAAGTTGGAAAGCACCCACCCCGACTATATTTGTCATTCTGCGGAGAAGCGAGGTACGATTTGTAAGTCATTAGGTGGAGTTTCTTGATGCGACGGCTGATGACGATGAAGAATTATGCCTGTGCCTTTTGTAATGGGATGGAATCTTTAAAGGACCCACGAGTTACGTATTCGCATTATGTGACGTCCGGTCGTTATTTAACTCTCTCACCATGGTTTGTAACATACGTTAACGTGAGATAGAGAGAGAGAGAGGGGAATTAACTTTATTGAGACCCTGAGGAAATGCATCATGGGAGTCTTATGGGCTTCCTTGGAAACCAATAGAATTTCACTTGCGAGGAACCCACTACGCCATAAATCGTCATAATTTTCGTGAAGTAGGGAAGCAGTCACTATGCAATTTTTTGTCATTCTGCGGAGAACCGAGTTACCCGCTAAACACCTGTAAGGAATTATGTGCACTTTGTTGATGCTGTGGCTGATGAAGATGAAGAATTATGGCAGAGCCATTTGTAATGTGTTGGAAGCATTCAACGACCCAGTAATTGCGCAATTCACAAAGTGTGGCCCCTCGTTAGAAAATTCGCGTTATGTGACGTGAGTGGTTGCAATTTTACACTTCTACCACACCATATTACATATGTTAATGTGGTTCCTTCCCGTTATTAAGCCTGTAGAGGGTCTGTTTGCAAGGCCGTTTCAAGCACCGGCATGGCTCTGAGGTAGAATACTGGGCTCCCTCTCAGAGGGCCCAGGTTCGAACCTCGTTTCATATCGGCTATTTTTTCTTATTTCGTTTTTTTATTTCGCGCGATAGTGGTTACGGACACCGGCGGCGGCGGCAGACAATAGGGCGCCAAAAAGCGCCCTTGTGATCTCATAACAGCTTTCGCTGCAAAACGGAGCCAACACTGGAACCTCAATTGACGTTAACCCGGCATGACGCTTGTATCGTAGGAGTACATATGTAGCGTTTATTGCTTTACTATCAAATAGATAACCAGCACTACTACCACAGTTTACGTTGCACAGACATTGCGCCTGCATAGGGTGCTTTTACAAAGCAGCTTCTAGGCGTGGTGTGGCTCTGTGGCAGAATACCTGACTGCCACGCAGAATGCTTTGGTTAAGTTCCTGCTGCGATCGTAATTTTACAGCGAGAGCTGTTATGAGGTCAAAACAAGGGCCGTTTTCTGCGCCGTAGTTTTCCGCCGCCGCCTGTGTCCGTTACCGCTATCGCAAGAAATAAAAAAAATTCCAGGATGGAACGGTATTCGAACCTGGGCCCTCTGCGTTGGAGCCCAGCATTCTACCTCAAAGCGATGCCGGTGCTTGAAATTGCTTTGAAAAAACACCCTATACAGGCCTCATGTCAAGAAGCATCCACATTGACATATGTAGTGCAGCGTGGTAGTAGAGTAAAATAACAAATAGGCGTTACAAAACGCGAATTCTATAACCAGGCGCCGCATAATATGAATTGCGCAACGAGTGGCTTGTTGAATGTCTCCAACCCATTACAAATGGCTCTGTCATATTTCTTCATCGTCATCAGCCACAGTATCAACAAGGTGCACGTAATGCCTTAGATGTGTTTAACGGGTACCATGGTTCCCCGCAGAATGACGAAAAATGCAATGGTGGCTGCTTCCCTACTTCACAAAAATTACGATGATTTATAACGCAGTGGGTTCCTCGCAAGTGCACTTCTATTGGTTGCCGGGGAAGCCCATCAGTACCACATGATGTACTTCCTCAGGGTCTCAATAAAGTTCTTTCCCTCTCTCGCTAACTCTTTCTCACGCTCACATATGTTATATGGCGTTGTGGGAGAGTGAAGTAACGACGGGATGACACAAAATGCGAATTACGGAACTAGTGGGTCGTTTAAAGCTTTCAACCCGTTACAAATGGCTCAGCCATAATTCCTCATCTTCATCAGCCGTCGCATCAACAAAATGCACATAATGCCTTATAGTTTGTACATTGCTTCTCCACAGAATGACGAATAGCGGTGCAGTAGGTGCTTCCCAACTTCACAAAAATTATCTGTGTCATAGTGGGCACGTTGCTAGGGTACTTGCCCCAAAATAGTTCACAACGGGCTCTCGAAATGCCGCTCTTCCAGCTTTCGCTGTGACTGTGCTGCGCATTCCGCGCAGGCCTGGCGTTTTTTCAGTAAGTCTAGAAATCTAGCAGTGGTCGACCGCCTGCATACGTGCTCACAGGAAGGAATAAATTGGAGGATTGCACCATTATTTCATGTATTACGTTTTACTACAATGAAACTTATCCTTCAATCCTTTTCTTCAATGCTTAATAAGTACTCTGCTTACAGCTAATGCCATTCCAGGCGGCTATCCAGGAGCTCCAAATGGTAAGCTTATGATTCTATACTTGTAGACAATATATAATATACCAACAAAACTCCAGCTATGGGTATACAGCATATGAGTTCGCATTGACAAGAAAAACTCTAATTAAATAGCGGACAACGCCATCCTCATGATTTTCGGCACAGCGCAAGGTCTAAGAATTTATTGCAGGCATCTAGAGTTTTGCTGGCAGTCGTGGTGCTGAAGAAAGTAAGTCATCAGCGCTTGATGGTCGAAAACATGCAAACTCGTCTGGCTAGCCCGCACCGAGTGGAACCCCTGAAGACTATGATGTGACTGCGCTGTTTCAGACTCCATCTACCCTCTCCGAAGTAAAAAGACCCACGCGGAGATTGCATTCTGCACTAACCGCAAGTGGCTCATCCAGGAGAAGATGGCTGCACAGCGTCTAGTTGAAGTTCAGAGTGACATGGAGTGCTATTATAAAGCGGCGCCACATAGTTCGAAATTATCACGGAGGACACACGAAACACATGCGCCGGCTCTCAAATGCACTTTTATGCAGCGGTGCAGAGCACAAATAATAAAGCATACGTGGGTACGCACCAATTACATACAAAATATAGAGCAAATTTTTTCTATATGTTTTTGTATGTTTTTTGTTTGTTATATGTGTGTAGCCGCGTGTGGGTACAGATTTGTGTTCTGCACAGCTGAATGAAAGTTCACTTGAGAGTTCGGCACTTGTCTTTCGTGTGTTCCTCTGTGATTTTGTCGCACTTCGTGGTGCCGTTTCCTAATTATGAATCCATACCAAGTCGCCCACTTGTCACTCTTAAAAAACAATGAGCATGTAGCGTCGCTGAAGGCCAACACGGCCGAGCAACTATCGAATTTGCGTGAGGAGGAAATGGTTCAGGAACTGGAATACAGCGACAACTAAGCTGAGGGAACTACAACGCCCTCTTTCCGAGGGGCGACGACATTCTCAGAAATTCGACCGCAAGTTTGAGGAAATAATGAGGAAAGCTGCTCAGGCAGACTTGGTAAGGACTATGAGTCAGAAGTACAAGCTAAGACTCAGGAGTTGAACGAGATGAAGAAGCGGCTGCTTGCATTCAGAAGAGAAGGTATAGGACATATTCCCCTGTTCCTCATGATACTGCAGGTTTTCGTTGAAGCTCAACGTCAAGATAAATTGGGGCAAGGAAAAATCAGCGAGAACAACATCAGGAAGTGAGGCGCGATTGACTAGCTTGGAGAGCCTTTAGAGGAGTTGCCTCTCGCAGTGGGAACTTACGAGCTATTTGTGGGAACGTGCGATAAACACCATGCAGTCTTCCAGGCTCGGCGAGGGCCTATTTTGCAGCTCGCCAAAGAGGCATTGTTTGCTAGCACTCTGGGCATCGGTGCCAAGATGGCAGAGCTTCCTCACCAGGACAGCCACCTTCATACGAACACCTTTCTGGACTGTTTTTGCTGGCGGTCACACTGCTCGCGACCATATGCCTCAACAATGAACATATTCCGTGCAACATTAGACATTGATAAGCGCTCTTTGATATCCGCAATGCGCGTATAGTGTAAAATACCACATCAATATTGGCAAACACAATTCACTACGTCAAAGAGGAAAGCCTTAGATGCCTCACCAAAAAGAGAAATTGAATGTCGACTGCGTCTCGCGGTGTCGGCGTCAACATGAGTGATGCAACAAATCATCACGTGAGGACGTCACCACATGACGTCACAGATCGCCAAAATTTTTGACGTCATTATGACGTCGCCGTGACATCACATAGCGGGCTGTCACATCACATACTTCATTACATGGCATAATCCCTTGGTCAAAGGTGGGCCGATCACGGAGGCAGTGTGAAACCAGGTGGGTGCAGAAAGCTTCAATGCCTCAGATCCTACAAGCAGTGAAAAACCAAGTTGTGAAGAAATATCTTCTGATGGGGCCCCCGTGGAGGATCACTACACCGGATGAAAAGAAAAAGAAAATGGCTGTCGCCTTCGAGTCTTCCTAAGTCAATACGTAAGGAACCCCGTGAGATTTTTTATGTCTACAGACGAATCAAATACTCGACAGAGGTTAAATTCTTGAGGCTTGTGTACAGTGCGATGTCAGTTCACGTGAAAAACATCACGTGGTCAGTTTTTCCGGAGCACTAAACTACGTTGTGCCTATAATCACATCGTGGCTTTCGCTCGTGAAACCCGAAACATTATTATTATTATTATTATTATTATTATTATTATTATTATTATTATTATTATTATTATTATTATTATTATTATTATTATTATTAGTCCCGCACCATGGCTCCCAGTCGGGATGCATGCTTGCTATGTTCCTGCCCGTTTTTCGGTAAGCAGCTGTTTTTCCGCTGTGAAAGTTGCTCTGAACGTGTTCATGCGAAGTGTGTAACCCGGCCTGATGAAGAGCTGCAACTTGTGAAGTCTGGATCGCGCTCATTTTGCTGCAATTTATGTGATCTGAGCAGTTCTTCTGGTAAGCCTAGCGAAGGCTACTCGGCGGCGTGCAGCGATGAGCACTGCAGCTCTCAAACTGGTTCCCTCTTCACGTGTGCCCCTCCGGGTGGTGATCTCGCCGGGCTGCGCCGCCTCCTCCTCGACGCGTTGGAGGGAATCTCGTTCCTCAGCGACGAGGTATCCCAACTACGCGAAGAAAACGAGCGCCTCCGTAAGGATCAATCCCGTGGTGTTGAACAACAAGCCCGTGTGGTCGCCTCCCTTCGTGCAGAGGTCCGCTTTCTGCGTGAGGAGCTGACGCGCCGCACGGCCGCCGTGTCAGTGAAGGCACCTGTGATCCCTCCAGAGCAGGTGACCGTTGGCCGATCTGTGACCTCCAAGCAACCTGCGTACTCTGAACAACCTCTGTCCAAAATTCTTTCCTCTTCGAATTCGCCGCCAGGTGACGTAGACACGTCCGAGCGTGTCAGTGTGATGCCTGCGACAGCCTCTTCTGCAGCGGTAACTGAGGGTGTAAGAAAGAAGAAACCCGCCTCGTTTGGAGCATTGAAGACATCCACTATATCTGTAGCTCAGCGGCTACAACGGCCACAAAGGCCAAAGGCCATTTTTGTTACGAAGCTGAGCCCGGACACCACTGCTGCTGACATCAAAAACATATTGCTTCATTGGATATGTCTCCCATTTCCTGCCGGCGACTTCAAAGAAGATTCCAGTCATATTCTTCATTCTATATCGAAGTTGACGAGGAAACGCTACAACGCCTGAATGACCCTTCGATGTGGCCCCTCGGATGCCTCTTCAAGCCATTTCGTGGGGAGCTGCGCAATGACATGCTTCATCCCTCTGAGCTAGTGCCTGGAATCGAAAATGCCGTGTAACGTAGACATATTCTACCAAAATGCTCGGGGTCTGCGTGCCAAGACACTCGAGTTTCTCTCTAATGTTGTTTCGTCTTCTTTTCCTATTATTGCTATTTCTGAAACCTGGCTCAGCACTGAAATTCTCTCATCGGACTTTTTTCCCCCGACCTACACCACCTTCCGCCGTGACCGAGATTTCAGTGAAACCAAACAGAAAGGCGGTAGCGTGCTGATTGCCATTGACAATTCACTGAAATCCGTTAGACGGAAAGACCTAGAAACTATCGAAGAATCGATCTGGCTAGAAATCAAGCTTGAGCGCCGTGAAAAATTGTTGATTGGATGCTTCTATTTACCGCCCAGCATTTCCCCTGCCTCGTTTCACGATGTCATGTCTTCTATTGAACTTGTGATATCTTCTCATTGTGGGCACAAAATTATTGTTCTTGGGGATTTCAATGCACCTGGAATTGACTGGAGCACGCTTACCTTTTCTCATTACAATCATTTCACAGAGAAAAAGTGCAGCCTGCTCTTGGACTTTCTGGCGTTTAATTCCCTACTGCAACATAATTCAGTCGTCAATTACAGTGGCAACGTCTTAGACCTGTGTGTGTCAAACGATCAACCCCTTGACGTTTCCCGCTCCAACATCTCTCTTGTACGTCCGGACAAATTCCACCCACCACTTAACGTAAGATTATCTGCATCAGCCGAAACAACGAGCTACAGCAGTTGCGTAAACAAATCTCCAAGATTTGCGTTCAGGCGAGGTGATTACACTGGCCTCTATCATCACTTGTCCACTGTTGAGTGGTCACAGGTTACTGACAAACCTAATGTTGATGACCAGGTTGATCGGTTTACGGAGCTTGTACTGAGCAGCATGCTTATTTTTATTCCCCAGTATACACCTAAACAACGTAAATATCCCTACTGGTTCTCATCTGAACTTATCAATGCACTGAAGCATAAAGATCAAGCACACAGGAAATCTAAATGTTCTCCAACCAGCGATCGGAAGGAAGAGTTCAGATTTTTTCTAACTCTCTCTAAACGCCTATATAAACAGGATCATAGTTCGTATATTGAATTTGTAGAAAAAAGCGCCTCTGACAGGCCGGCTGAGTTTTGGAAGTATGTACGTAAGCGGTCTAGCAAAAGCGGAGAGTCCTTCAGACTACTAGACTCAAATGGGGTAGAAGTGCATGCCGTCGCTGACTGTTTTGCCGCACATTTCTCATCCGTTTATAAGGCCTCAGACTCTAGCACTGATATCAGACAACAGCCCAAGGCAGTTAGCTCATCCAGTGCTTTGTCGCTGGATGAAAACCTTATCAGCGAATGCATTAAGCGCTTAAAACCATCCTTATCATGTGGCCCAGATGTCAGCCCCTCCGCCATACTAAAAGCTTATGGTAGTATTTCCTAGCATGTGGAAAACTGCTCGTGTTTTCCCAGTATTTAAGTCGGGCTCTAAGACAGATGTTTCTAATTATCGCCCGATTTGTCTACTATGTGCCACATCAAAGATCTTCGAACTGGCTCTTCACAAAATATTGTCTTTTGGTGTGAAAAACTCATTGATTCCAAATCAACATGGTTTCCTTGCTGGCCGCTCAATTACCACAAATCTTGCTAGTTTCATGACGCAGATCTCTACACCTATTTCTCAGAGAGGACAGGTTGACGTAATCTACTGTGACCTGAGCAAGGCTTTTGACGTAGTCAGCCACACACTGATTATGGTTGAACTTGCGCACTTTGACGTTGACTTGACGATTGTGATGTGAATCTCTTGCACAGCTATCTGCTCAATAGTTCTTGTTATGTTGCCGTAAATGGCCAAACCTCTTCTCTGTATAAAGTGACTAGTGGGGTCCCTCAAGAGTCGGTATTAGACCCACTCCTATTTTTAATTTACGTTAATGATGTTTCTTTTGCCATTCGTAATTCTTCTTTCCTCTTGTATGCCGATGACATCAAGATATTTAGGGAAATTCATTCAGTTAACGACTGTCGCTTCTTGCAGTCAGATTTGTGTTCTTTTTCCGAATGGTGCAACGGCAATAACCTTTCTCTGAATACCTCAAAGACAAAATTCATGTCTATCACTCGCAAAACATCTAGCGTATCATTTCAATACTCTGTCAATTCTGTGCCGTTATACAAGGTTTATGAAATCAGTGATCTTGGTGTTGTTGTTGACAGCGCGTTAAACTTCTCACGTTAAGCGTGCTGCTATGCGGGGCCTTAGTTCTCTCGGATGTGTTTGTAGAATATCTCGAGAATTCAGGTCTCCCATGGCCCTACACAAATTGTACACGGCAATATGTCTTCTGCAACTTGAGTATGCGTCCGTGATATGGAATGGCATTGCTCAATCCAGCGGTAACACCATTGAACGAGTCCAGAAAAAATTCCTCAGCATGTATAACCATCGCTTTGCTAAAAATGACTCTCGATCTCGTTCAAATACTGCTGAATCATTATCACTGACATCACTTCTCTGCCGACGAAATCGTTCTGATCTCTTATTTCTTTACAAGCTAGTCCACGGCATCATATCTTGCCCTGTGTATCGAGCGTCTTGTAGAAAGCGTCTGCACACGGTGGTGGACACAAGAACACTGGTTTATTGATAGCAAAAGGAACGCTTGCGTACAGCGTTGCCAGGCGTTGCTCTGTTGGTTGTACACAGTGTTGCCTTGTTGATCGCCCGTTACATCCTCCTTTCTTTGAAGGCGAATCACACAAAAAACACTGAAAATACAGAAGACATTTAACGCCGGTCGGTAACTGTCCTCTCTCCTAGGCTGTTTCACTCTGCTGGAATCCGTGAGTGTAGGCCAGGCGAGGTGGTGGTCTTTGTGGTCTGGTGGATCGTCGGTAGAAATCGTCACTGTTCGGTAAGCCTGATGTGCCGGCTGGCGGTCGGTCGTGCGTAGCCTGCGGAGGTTCTGGCCCGTGCGGTATGGCTCCACTTGTAGATGAATCGGAGGTGTCGTCGCTGTCGTCGGCGTTGTAATGGGATAATCGACAGAACGCTTCTGGCGTTTTGCGGAGGTGTTGTCTATTTCGACGGAAAACCCGGCCATCTTCTGTCAGAACGGTGTACGACCTTGGCGCCACGAGATCTTGGACTTGTGCTTTTATTTCCCATCTACCATCATTGAGAACGCGGACGACGTCTCCCTTCTGTAATAGAGCAAGTGCCCTTCTTGGGGTCTTTGTTTGCACATGTTTTCGCACGGGCCTTGGGGGTGACACTGAGAATTCTGGAAGCAGCGTTCTGAGACTTCGTCCCATCAGCAGCTCTGCTGGCGACCGGCCATCCTCAAGAGGACACACCCTGTAGTTCAGAAGGCCTAAATAGAAATCCTCTTTACTCCTCTCCATCTTGTCCAGAATCCGCTTGACCACTTGGACGCCCTTCTCGGCGAGTCCATTGGATCTGGGAAAATGCGGACTTGAAATTGTATGTTTGAAGTCATATCGAGCCGCAAAATCTTTGAACTCTTTTGACGCGAACTGAGGGCCGCCATCACTACAAACTTCTAATGGTAACCCGTGCCTTGCAAAGATCTGACGTAGTTTCTGAATGACAGCTGTTGCTGAGGTCTCCTTTAGCTGTTCGACTTCAGGAAAATTAGAGTAGGCGTCGTAGACAACCAAGAAATTCTTTCCAGCATGCTGGAAAAGATCTGCACCAACTCTAGCCCACGGCAAGTCAGGGACGGCACGCTGAAGAAGGGGCTCGTCAGGTTGCCGATAAGCAAAGTTCTTGCAGACGTCACACCTGTCAATAAAATGGGCAATATCTGCTGCCATTCCTGGCCAATACATCAACTTGCGGGCCGTCGATTTGCATTTCCCTAACCCGAGATGCCCTTGGTGCACTCGTCTCAGCATCTCCGTTCGCATGCTTGCAGGTACCA
The DNA here is from genome assembly GCF_013339695.2 of Rhipicephalus sanguineus. Classification (NCBI taxonomy): domain Eukaryota; kingdom Metazoa; phylum Arthropoda; class Arachnida; order Ixodida; family Ixodidae; genus Rhipicephalus; species Rhipicephalus sanguineus. The sequence goes on along the minus strand of NC_051177.1, from coordinate 137,530,056 downwards.
CTACTTTGGTTCCCTTTAGCAGTATTCCGTTGACCACAGTAAGCTCTGCTGTGGAGGACTTTAGTTCACCCTCTACTGGGATTGACGACTGCAATCTCAAAATGACATCTTGCAGCGTTTCATCACTGGCCGTTGCTGCCTGCAGACGGGAGAGGGTGGCTGGACCCACACTTGAAGTAAGGACGCCAACAGCATGAATTTCAACATCTGTTGTGCCCTTGCCTGGGTGTTCCTGGGCTGGGATGCTTGACAAGGTGTCAGCAACAACTAATTTGCTGCCTGGAACATACTGCAAATCAAATTCATATTTCAGCAGCCGAAGAAATAGCCGCTGCAGACGCGGTGGCATGTCACCTATTTCTTTCTTTGAAATCGCCAACAATGGACTGTGGTCAGTTTCGATAGCAATATGTCTTCCAGTGACATAATCGTTAAACTTTTCACAGCCGAATGTTATGCCTAATGCCTCTTTTTCTATTTGAGCATACCTTCGCTCGGTTTCTGTGAGTGCTCGCGACGCGTATCCGACGGGACGCCAATCGCGTCCATGTTGTTGGAAAAGGACCGCTCCGAGTGCAAACGCAGACGCGTCCGTCGACAGTTTCGTGGGAAGCTCGGAATTAAAAACAGCCAAGACTGGCGCTTTCGTCAGCATCATCTTGAGTTGTTCCCACTCACGCTCGTGAACCTGCGTCCACTCGAAAATTGTATCGTTCCTGATTAGGCTGCGCAAGGCCTCAGTGTGGGCTGACAACAGTGGCAAGTACTTTCCAAAATAGTTAACTGCTCCAAGGAAGCGCTGGACGTCTTTCTTGGTCTTTGGCGCAGGTTGGTTTAAGATGCACTTTATCAGGTCGGGATTAGGCTCAATACCTTTGGAGCTAATTTTATCGCCCAAGAATGTGATTTCAGTTTGTCCGAAAATGCACTTTTCCGCATTCAAGGTAAGGCCCTCAGCCTGTGCCCTTGCTAGCGCTTTGTGCAGGCGTTTATCGTGTTCCTTTTTGCTAGAACCCCACACAAGCACGTCGTCAATGTACACACGCGTTCCTGGGAGGTCATCGAATATCTGGCTCATGGTACGCTGGAAAACTTCGGGTGCAGATGAAATACCGAACGGTAATCGGAGATACCGATAACGACCGAACGGGGAGCTGAATGTGCAGATTTCTGAAGTCTTTCTATCTAAAGGAATTTGATGAAAACCGCTGTTTGCATCAAGTCTGCTGAAAAACTTTGCTTGCCCTAGCTCACCCTCGATTTCTTCCCGGCATGGCAACTGAAAGTGTTCTCTTTTCACTGCCCTGTTAATTGCCCGCGGGTCCATGCAAACTCTTAAGTCTCCATTTTTCTTCCTCACGATAACCAAGGGGCTTACCCAGTCCGACGGCTCTTCCACTTTCTCAATGATGTTCGCGGCACACATCCGGTCGAGCTCTTTCTTGAGTGGCTTTCTGAGTGCGTAAGGCACGCGCCGGGTTGGCTTTACTACGGGGACAGCGTCCTCTCTAAGCACCATTTTGTACTCGTGCCGCGTCCTTCCAATGCCGGTGAATAGTCTTGGATATGTCAGCTTTAGGCTTGCGTAACCGTCGCTGTTGTCCACCGCGTTGACTCTGTTGACCAGACCAAGTTGCTCACTAGCCTCGAGGCCCAAAATTGCTTGCTTCTTCTTTACTACGAAGAACTCCAGCAGAACGTGTCGCTTGTCTAACTGCACGGCGAGGCGAACCTTCCACAGTGTGGTATTTCACCACCCCCATAATGACGCAAGATGCTCCTCGTGGGGTACGGCTGCTGTTTAGTACCGAGCCTGTTGAACAGCGAACGCGGCAGCAAGTTGGCCTGCGCTCCGGTGTCGACCTTCAGCTGCACCTGCTTTCCTTCAATGTTCGTTGTTACAACCCAATCGCGACTTTCGTGACCACGCTTGCTTTCCGTTGACCTGATCTCCAGAACGTCGAAGTCACCGTCACTCTCCACTCCGTCGACCACGTCACCAACAGCTGCTCGGTTGCTCGTACAGCAGGCGGCGAAGTGATTAGGCTTCATGCAGTTGTTGCATATTTTGCCGTACGCCGGACACTTTCTTGGCGCGTGTGACAAGTTGCAGTACCGGCATTTTTTTCGTACCTTCCTAAGTGGCGTTCTTGAAACAGGTTCAATCTTGTTTTCCTCAGCCCACGCTTTATTTTGCGATTCAGCAAGTTCCTCAGCCTTGCAGTATTCCACTGCTGTGACGAGGGTCAGGTCCTTCTTGCGAAGAAGTTTTTCACGCAGGGAAGCGCTAGAAATGCCATACACGATTTGGTCCCTCAGCATGGAGTCTCGTAAATCACCAAAGTTGCACGTTCTTGCTTTGAGCTGCAAATCCCGAAAGAACTGTTCGAATGGCTCTCCGTGTGCCTGACGACGCGAGCGAAACACGTAGCGTTCGTAAGTCTCATTACACTTGGGCAAGCAGTAGGCTTCAAACGCTTTAACCAAAGCGTCGTAGTCTTTAGCTTCCTCCGGCGTCAGGTTCAGGGTATTGAACACATCAATTGCTTCTTGCCCGGCGACGTGCAAAAAAATTGCAGCTTTCTGCTTCTTACTGCGTGGTTTGATGGGCTCCGTAGCTATCAGGTACAGCTCGATGCGCTGCTTGAATGTCTGCCAGGACGCCGCTGCGTTGTCGCCTAATTGCAGTGGCTCGGGCGGGCGTAGTTCAGTCATCGTGGCGTCCCACTTCTGACACCATGTATCAAGCGTCTTGTAGAAAGCGTCTGCACACGGTGGTGGACACAAGAACACTGGTTTATTGATAGCAAAAGGAACGCTTGCGTACAGCGTTGCCAGGCGTTGCTCTGTTGGTTGTACACAGTGTTGCCTTGTTGATCGCCCGTTACACTGTACTTCTCAATTGTGTTAATTTTCGAATTCCGCGTAAGTTAACCAGAGAGAACAGACAGTTTCATGTACCCGCCTGCTTCTTCCAACACTCTACCGTTCACAGAATACAAAGTCTTTATAATATTAATTTTCTTGATCTTGACGCTTTTCATAGTCCACAATCATTGTTTTTATCCGAGCTTTGCACTGTTTTGACATAGTATGGCACAATGTACAAAGTCTTCCCTTCTACGTCTTCCCGCATAGTTGTATATGTGCAATCTAGTTTTTTATTCCCCTTCAATATTTCTCATATTGTCCTATTTTACTCCTCCTCTTTTGTGTTAATTTCTCTTTGTCTACGTGTTTTTGCCCTTTTTATTTCTGAAGACTGTCTGTATTGTATTGTTTATTTTTATTATTTTTTTTTTGCGTGCGCCTGCACAAAGACCTCACGGTTGTTCCTGGGCACGTTAAATAAATGATTGATTAATTGATTACTATTATTGTTATTATTATCATCATCATCATCATCATCATTATTAATATTATTATATTATATTACGTAAAAAACTGCTCGTGTTCCCAGCATTTATGTCGGGCTCTGAAAGAAATGTTTGTAATTATCGCCCGATTTCTCTACTATATGCCACATGAAAGACCTTCGAACTGGCTCTACACAAAATGTTGTCTTTTAGTGTGAAAAACTCATTGATTCCAAATCAGCATGGTTTTCTTGCTGGCCGCTCAACTACCACAAATCTTGCTAGTTTCATCGCGCAGATCTCCACACCTATTTCTCAAGAGGACAGGTTGACGTAATCTACTGTGACCTGAGCAAGGCTTTTGACGTAGTCAGCCACACACTGATTATGGTTGAACTTGCGCACTTTGACGTTGACTTGTCGATTGTAAATCTTTTGCACAGCTATCTGCTCATTAGATCTTGTTATGTTGCCGTAAATGGCCAAACCTCTTCTTTGTATAAAGTAACTAGTGGGGTCCCTCAAGGGTCGGTATTAGGCCCACTCCTATTTTTAATTTTCGTTAATGATGTTTCTTTTACCATTCGCAATTCTTCTTTCCTCTTGTATGCCGATGACATCGAGATATTTAAGGAAATTCATTCAGTTAACGATTGTCGCTTGCTGCAGTCAGATTTCTGTTCTTTTTCCGAATGGTGCAACGGCAATAACCATTCTCTGAATACCTCAAAGACAAAATTAATGTCTATCACTCGCAAAACATCTAGCGTATCATTTCAATACTCTGTCAATTCTGTGTCTTTATGCAAGGTTTATTAAATCAGGTGTTGTTGATAGCACGTTAAACTTTTCTGCTCACGTTAAGCGTGCCGCTATGCGGGGCATTCGTTCTCTCGGATGTGTTTGCAGAATACCTCGAGAATTCAGTTCTCCTATAGCCCTCCACAAATTGTACACCGCAATACGTCTTCCACAACTTGAGTATGCGTCCGTGATATGGAATGGCATTGCTCAATCCAGCGGTAACACTATTCAACATGTCCAGAAAAAAATCCTCGGCATATATTACCATCGCTTTTCTACATATCGCTCTGGATCTCGTTCAATACTGCTGGATTATTATCATTGGCATTACTTCACTGCATACGAAATCATTCTGATCTGTGATTTCTTTACAAGCTAGTTCATGGTATCTATCATGCCCTGTACTACTCAATAGTGTTAATTTTCGAATTCCGCGTAAGTTAACCAGAGAGAACAGACCGTTTCATGTACCCGCCTGCTTCTTCCAACACTCTACCGTTCACAGAATACAAAGTTTCTATAATGTTAATTTTCCTGATCTTGACATTTTTCATAGTCCACAGTCATTGTTTTTATCCGAGCTTTTCACTGTCTTGACATAGTATGGCACAATGTACACATATTGCCCATTCGCCTTTGATGCGCTATGTGAGTTATGTTTATAATAATATTGTTTCAGCAGTTACCCATGCGTATCAAGTTTTTTTTTGGATTGGTATTCATATATAACTGCGGCATTATTTATTGTATTTTTCGTAACTCACGCGTGTCCCAGTTGCCGACAATTTATCTTAACTACCATAAAAGTGGTATAAATAAAATTTTCGAAAATTCAATCTGTAGTTGCTCTAGTTTTCGTAAAATCGCACCCCAGGAAATTATCCTCTTCAAATGCCACAGTCACCAACGAATAAGTCGTAATACATATTGGACATTCCCCTCTGATGCCCTACGTGAGTTATGTTCATAACGGTAATAAGGTTTCAGAATGTCCCAAGTGTAATAATTTTTGTAGTCTTCTGTTTGGTATTACTATATAACTACGACATAATTTATCGCATTCTTCGTAGCTTGCGTACGCCTCAGTTGAGCAGAATTTCGCTTAAGGTTGGTTGAGACTTCGTTTGGTCAGAAAATTTGAATTTTGGGTTTTGGAATCATCTGACAAGAATTTTTTTATCTTTCGCAAAATATATCACACTTGGGTACTCGAGGCTTCAAAAACATTCCTCACTTTTTTTTGACACGAGGATACCAGATGTGCGTGTACCCCTACTTAATGCTCCGCAGTTTTTCTCGAAACAACATTTTCGGAGATTGTGTACCTTTTTCTCTGGAACTGTCCGGCATGAGGAAAGAAAATTTTTCACGCATATAAACTATTGGCGGTTACATAACTGGAATTGTAATCAGTAACCTACGTGTATTCGTCTAGTTTTGTATAAAAATATCATTCATAAGGGGCAATTGTCAACATTGACAAACGTTAAAAACTATAAGAAATCAAGTTTTTGCTGTACGCTAACAATTTTAGTCCACTTCTGTAAAGCATTAGTAGCTACACTTGTACGAAATTGCAATGTTCTGTGTATGCAGGTAATGTTAGCAGACAGCAGATGTTTAAAAAAGCACGTATTTAGAAAAATTATTAAATCAAAAATAAAAACGCACAAATAAAAAATACAATTTAAAACTAATTTTTAAGACCAACGCAACCTGCGTCTAGCTTTAAAATGCTTGCAAATTTTCTAGCCATAGCTTTTATTACCACTGCTGAACAGCCATATTTTGAAACTCACTTTCAAAGCCTCACCCCACGCTAACTACCAAGGAAGGGGTGTAAAATGTTTTTTTTTTCAGAGATCTAATGTCTATTATTTCCAATTTTGATAAAATTGTAGCACCAGGAAATTATCCTGCGCAAACGACGCAGCTACCGTCAGGTAAGTTGTAACAGATGTTGAACTTTCTGGTATTCTAATAGCTCTTGGGGTATTAAGTCCCACACTACGATATGATTATGAAGGACACCGTAGTGGAGGCCTCCGAAAATTTTGGCCGAGTGGTGCATTTTAACGTCCACCTAAATCTAAGTACACAGGCCTCTAGCATTCCAACTCGATCAAAATGGGGCCGCCGCGGCCATTCAATCGCCTTTCACGCGCTATATTTGTGAGTAATGTTCCGTATAATAATGGTTGCGGCATTTTGCCACGCGTAATGGATGTTCTATCTTGTGTTTGACATTCTTATATTACGACGATATGATTTATTGCACTTGCAACTAGCGTCTTCCCAGTTGCCGCGCATTTGGCTAAACTACCAAAATGAGCTATAAAAATAAAATGTTGCTTAGTAAAACTTGTTGGGCTAGTTGGTACATGCTTATTGAAATACAGAAAAGTCAATGCGATGGCGAAGAATGTTAGGTATGTTGACGATTTTATAGTCATTTTTAAAGCTAACCCTTATTTGACAACCACTAACTTAGTGGATGAGGTTTTAGCTCTCTTTAGACAACATGCCAAGGGACTTTTTTTCACTCGTTCTTTCTGTTGGCGGCGAGTTACAGTTTTTAGACCTGAGTGTCACTTTCTAGGAGACGCCCACATGTTGGGTATATTTTTCGCGTTCAGGCAAGGCGCTTCCATATTTTGATGCTTGGCATTCCAAACATGTCAATAGCGCCGTTGCTTCCATGTGCCTTGAAGGAGCACTGGGGAAAGTTGTCCTCATAGAATGCAGGAAAGTTTCAACAATAAGGTCACGCGGCTGTGTTCAGCTAGCTATCCTAGTTCTGTCGCCGTCGCAGTCGCAGAAACCCTAATTCAAAAATTGAAGGGATCGAGAAGAAAGAGGCAGCCGATGGCAAAAAGGCCCATGGTTATGCCGTACGTGCACAATATTGCTCACAACCTTAAGAACGTGGCTAACAGGTACAAGATACATTTGGTGTTCTCGGCGGCCTGCAAGTTGGCTAGCCTGTGCCCAGGAATTTCTACGGCACTGAGGCCCTAACCGTGTGGGAAGAGGCACACGTAAGGTGGTATGTCGCCTGCTCGGTTGGCGTGCTGTACGAGATCCCGCTTAGTGGCGGTAGGTTATATATCGGCCAAGCAGGCCAGTGCATAAACGACAGAATTAGGGAGCGTGCACTTCCCGTGAAAAATAAACTTTCAGCACATTTGCCCGAGCATTGCTGTTCCTGCAAGTGTGAGCCTGGGTTTTCCAGTGTATCGGTTCTTGGAAAGAGGAATGGTACCTTAGTGCGTGAAATCATGGAAGCACACTACAATAGAACGAAGAGAGATATGTGCGTAAGTGACACAACTGTTGTTCTGCGTGGTGGTGACTTTTGTTTTCTTCGAATCTTTTTTTGATTAACTCGTTTTTGTCATTCTTATCGCATGTCTTTTGACCAGCATGTGAGGCGATGTGCGCGCGCGTGGTTGCTACGACTGTATATGTCACGAATGCTCTGAGAATAAAGTTAGTTGCGAGTGACGCCCTTTTCTGTTCTCTCTTAAATTCTTCCTCGATGGTACGCGTCTTTCTTGTATTTCAATAAATAAAATGTTACCCGTCTTTTTCTGTTGCACCCGTTACAGGAAATGCTAGCTTCTTTAGAATTTCTTCCAAGCGGCGTTCTAATATGGCACTGGTGAAAGCGTAGATTCCCTTTCGATGCCATCATGGTGTTTGCATTACGTGCATCACGAATTTGCTGAAGTGTTTTTGTTACCTTTGAGTGCCCCATTCTTCAAAATGTGAATCATTTCCTAGCGAACCCCAGCAAATTTGAGCATTTGCATCTACGCATCTGTCTATAATCTATCTAGCCGCCCGCGTCTGGGTGCTCTCGTCGTCGCGTCCTTAAGTTAGTGTAGACCAGAAGTGGCATGGGAAGGCATAAACCTTCATTCACCTGAGGCGCACACCCGCATACCGCGGCCCGTGGTATGGGGATGCGCCACACGCCTGTGGGTGAGTGTTTGACAACGTACGTGACAGTATTTACACGGTATTGATATTATGACCAGACAGTCATATTCGTCAAACCCTCTTACCCTCCCATGCCAATTTTGGTGTACAACAAGTAAAGGTGGCGATCACGAGAGTACCTAGACGTAGCTGGCTAGACAGATTAATAGATAGATACGTAGGTAGAAACGAGCGAAGTGCCTAGGGTTCGCTAAGAAATGCTTCGCATTTAAAATACGTCGATCCATCTCGTAACCTTAGGCTGAAATCCGAGAAATGCAGCGTAGGAGTACTCGCTGCCTGCTTCGCATGAAACCGATTCCCACAATGTGTGGGATCTGCCAAATTATTCCAGTAAGTCTAGAAACGTAGCAGTGGTCGACCGCATTCATACGTTCTCAGAGGAAGGAACACATTGGAGGATTGCACCTTTAGTTCATGAAATAAAAATTAGTACAATGAAACTTAGCCTTCAGTCCTTCTCGTGGATGCTTAATAAGTACTCTGCTTACAGGTAATGCCATTCCAGGTGCATATCCAGCAGCTCCGAATGGTAAGCTAATGATTCTATACTTGTGGACAATATATATCGCACGAACAAAACACCAGCTTTAGGTATACAGCATATGAGTGGTTAGAATACCTGGTTGAACGATTGTGTGAATTGTTCGTATGCGTAAGGAGAGTTAGGAATTTTTCTAAAGTATGGGGTGCTAACAAGCGTCTCACATGGCAATGCGAGAAAGCCTCTAGCTGAGATCTTCTCTGCAACGTTATTGCGAACTTTAAGCGTAGAACCAGACGAGGAGAGCGAAGAGGGCAATACACGGTTCAGGTAGAGCGAGCACTGTGGAGGAACAGAAACAAAGCCACTAACTTAGCTCACCCACAATAATCTTCCAAGACATCATGGCCTTCGTCGATTTTGCTCGCATCATACAAAACCACGGCCTTTGCGTGGTGGAATCTAGCATTACCCGATCTTGATCGCAAAGGTGAAATCGAACGCTTACACGGCATATTTTAGCCGCATGCGCCAAGATGTTTGAGGCTATTCAGCGAGGCTTTCCCATATCACTGCCACATTGACCTACAGCGTGCCTCGGAGGCGAGGAAGAAAGGCAGAGATGAGATGCGATTCGAGACTTGGAGTGGTTTAGCACTGCCACTCTAGACTTTGCGGCATCTAGCTCCGTTTGCGCGGCTGCTGTGATAAGATCAACATACCGCGTAGGGTTACTCGTGCCTCTAGCTGGAGGGAGGAGAGGGTGACGGTAACGAGTGGTGGACACGGCGGCGGTGGACGATGCAATTGAAGCCCGCACACTCCTCGTCGGGCGATCAGTCCTGCGCACCTCACCGCATTGTCGCCATAGCCGATACTTTAGGGATGTTTTCCTTAAGATCGGAAAATTATTCATAACTCCTTCTCGTCCACTCACAGCATTTATATTTGATTTGGGCACACTTGGACTCATATTCTCTAGAATAATATGAACAGCGGGGCTTATGACGATTCAAGCCTAACAAAATTTTGCTCACAGGGGTTCCCCTCTTCATTCATCGAAAAAATTACTCAGCCGAACCCACCGGTAGCAAACTCACACAACTTGAACCAGGCTCAATTGAACCAGGCTCAATTGCACTAAAAGTTACGAATGGGTTTGATTCTGAGCGAATTCATACATCCATGAGTTCGACAACCCCTTCCTCGGCTTGAGTGTGACTGCGTAAACGAATAGGAATCGATCAGCAGCCTGTTTTTTTACACACCTACTGATGATTATGTAACTATTGGTCACTGCTGATGACACACCAATTAATGAACTGTATTGCTACAAGAAGAACTGTATTGCTATAAGAATTGGCAGGAGCAATTCGGCAGACAATTTCAAACAGCGCCAGAAAATCTGCCGTTGTCATTAAGGTGAAAAGTATACAATCACTGCATGTTGCCAGTTCTAATATATCGGGCTGAAACATGGAAGATAAAAAAGAAACCAGAGAAAAATATGAGGACCACGCAGCATGCAATGACGTGAATAATAGTAGGAATAACATTAAGAGATCTGATGATGGCAGAATGGTTCAGGGTACAAAGAGGGGTAGCACGTATCCCAGTTAACATCAAGCGAAAGAATCGGGCCTTCGCTGCCCACGTAATGCGTAGGACAGACAACAAATTGACTGTAAAAGCAACAGAATAGTTACCTAAGGATGGGAAACGCAGTCAGGGAAGGCAGAGAGTTAGCTGGAGAGACTAAATTAAGAAGTTCACAGGGGTAAAATTGAATCAGCGCAGACAGGATAGGGTAAAATAGAGATCATTGGGAGACGCTTTCGTCCTGCAGTGGACCTAAATACGTTGGAAGTGACGAAAAATTATGACCTTTTACACAAGCATAGGAATTCAAAAGGCAATAAATCCGCGCAAAGAAAGTATATGGGCGGTTATTTCTACTTTAGCGTTGTTTCAGCCGTTTGCTTAACGAAGTCTGTCAGATAAGACCTGGGCAAAGGTTTCTTCTTACTAACGCGCATTGGTTTCATGCTGTATCAAAATTACGCGTCCAGCAGGCAATACCCTTCAAAACAGTAAGTAATATCTTGGGCGTTTCATCTATACACACTATGTGAATCGATTAGAGTCAAGGTATAAATAGTTGCAGCGTTTCGCATGCATTTTATCCTTCCTTATTTTTACCCCCATTGGTTTGCAGTTTTCAGTCAGATATTGATGAATAATTTTCTAAAGCTTCCGTAGGCGATTTGTGTGTCCCGATTTGTGTATAATTATTGGGTGTAAGGCGCACCACTGAAAAAGCTGGCACCACCATCGGCGTCACGTGATAGGCAGGATCAGCGGTCGCGTCGTCTGCTTGGGAGCACCAACGCGCGCTGACAACGAAATTTTAGAAAGCCATCTGCGCTGTAATTCTGATTAAATAGGGAGATTCCTGCTTCGGCTGTGCGCTTTACAACAATTAAATGCACTGCAATATGCAGTAACTGTCTTTGAAGGCATCTTAAATGTTAGACCAGTGCTCAGTTCTGCAGTGTAGGACGTACGCATCGCATCCCGGCGTCAGCTCTGGCACGTGTCTTGAAGGTAAGAAGCCGTGTTAGCTCGGATTTTGAAACTTAGAAATGGTTAACAGGGCCATCGGATACAACACGCGCATGCAGCCAGCTTTTCCGCGAGGAAGATTTCTCCACGGTTGTGAGGATTCGATGTTCGGTGAGCAGCAATAAGCGCTCACCCAGACGCTCGCCCGAGCACGCTGGCCTGCTAATGATGCCTTTCGCCCGCAAGCTGGCCCATATGTTGCCCGCTTCCACAACGACCACAAAATTAAGTTTATTCACTTCCAGGTTCAAGCTGACCCATCCAAACCTTATTTGTTTTCTACTCAGCCGGATGTACTCGTGCCGGAAAGGAGCCACGCTTTTTGTGTTATGTAGGCACCCTTTGGCCACGAAAATTGCTGGAGAACTTACCAAGAAGAGTTACGCATTGAAATCTGACATTGCAGCCTCTGCATATTGTTCTTACCGCGCTTTGGAGCTACTTCATGCAATAACTTCTCTGTTTTTGACTGCAATTCCTAACTCATGCGGGCCATTGTCAACTGCCGTTAAGGGGAGGACTAGTCCAGCGAGCGTTGTTAGTTGCTTACTGTTCGCCTTCGCGTTGCACGATGTCATGTGTTGCGCCTCGTAGTCGGCTTCTCCTTCTCACAGCGGTCGCGAAGATTATGATTTTAAGCTTTGGTCAATGCACGTTTTGACGCTCTAGATTCTGGCACGTTTACGTGAATGGAAAGGGAGCAGAAGGAATCATGTTAAAAAAGGCGCGGCACATGCTCATGTTTGCCTAGCCCTAACCCATGAATGTACTGAAAAAAATGAAACGACGGGAAATTTTTGGATGAGCAGACCAGTAAGCTTGGAGTGCGACACTATACCTGGGTAACGAAACGTGCAAGAACTCACAGGAAAAAAATAATACATCTTGCTGACGGCTCACACAAATCGCGGTAGGCACCAGTTACCTTCAAGTATTCAAGAAAATATTAAAGCGTTGATAAGGTCCACTCAACAACGGTTACTTGTGCATTGTCTTATAAATGCTCACATATGGCGCTGCCTCGCGACTGCTTAATTGAGACTTCATCCTGGTGTGCTGCGTTTTGTTATAAAGACCGATCACTGTAAGAGTGTCTGTAACGTAGTTCGCCCTCAGAGACTGCCTGGCTTTGTTGCGAGAAGCTTGTTCGCGGAACCCCATCTCGGCGACCGCGCGCAGTGTGCTCACACTTTCTGTGAACAGATAGCGCCTGTAAACAATTCCGCGCTTTCTTTTAGTCCATGATTATTCTTTTGACTGTCAAAACGTGCCTCTTTTCGAAAATATTCACACAAATTCCAGCAAGGCTTCGGCGTTGCGTTCTCATAGAGTGCTGACAGTAGGACATATCAGGAGCGCGCCAGCGTCAACCAAGCACGCAAGAGTGGCGCTTCCGATGTAGGGCGACTCCGTAATTTGTCGCCTCCAGAGCTCAATTGTCAAAGTGCAACTGTAACAAATCTGTACTGGAGAGACATTATCTTCGGTCTTAGCGATCAATAGCAATGTTCGGCAGCATAAATACAATTGCTGCCTGCTTCTTTCAAAGAACTACATAAATGAAAGCTGACTGTTTACGTGTGTGTTCCTCTTGTTCTGTGAGGTATATACTTTTTTTTAGAAAGTATTTCTAAACAACGTTGAAGCCTGGCGCAGAACGAAGATGGTTCTTTATTTTGGCAAATAACAACAATTTCTGCATTAGGAACCCGTTTTCTCCCCAGGCATCTTTCTCGTAAAACGTCGTATACCACCTAGTGGGAGAGGACGATGGAAAACCGTGATATTTCCTATTGAGATATATCCTAATTGACAAATTTAGCATGTGCCAGTGTTTAACAAGTCAGAAAAATTTTAGTCAAGAACATAACAATTATTCGTATGTAAATACACCGGATCAGACGCCTCGGAAGGTATGCAACATTAGTTTTGCAAATCACAAACACAGTGGATCGTTCCCTGTTAGCCACGGTGTGGCTATATTTGCACAGGTTGGTAGAAATTTCAGGAATCAGTCATATGTTCCTTCCTAAGGAGCATCGTATATAGTGGTCTATTAGTATTCAATAAAAACTGTGTGAAAGCTTTGCATTACACAATATTTTTCGTGTTTTAAATCTGCTACACTCGGTATTATCATCGCTTACATGGTATGCTTGTAACCTGTCTTGGCGAAGAGCACTGTTTTTTTTAATGCGTCGAGCCCTTTTGTAAGGCACTTGAATTACTCTTGGAATATAGAAGTCTAAGGGAAGATGGAATCTTGGAGCGATTAGAAACCGTTGAACTTGGAATGTCGCTGCAGGCATTGTTTCAACGAGAGGACTTGTCTCCGTAAGGGCAACAGCTGTTGCAGAATCTTTGTTCCAACGGCGTTCCTTGTTTAACGATTTGTCCTCACATTAGCATTTGTAGTAACACACTATTTTTCATAAGGGCAAAATTATCCCGGAAAGAATCTAGGCGTTCTCATAAAAAACACGGCCTTAATGAGGAAAAATACAGAAGTTTTAAAGGAATCAGTTGTGGCCTTACAGAGAGCTGAAAATTGTACCTTCCGCCGCAAGTTTACAAGACAGACTCATAAATAATCATAAGATCAGTGCTACATTTCTGAAAACGGCATGCATATGACTATAAAGCATCTAATACTCAGTGACATCAATGCTATTAGCAGAAAAGGTCAATGACAAATGATCCAGAATCTTGGAGAGTTTATATTGCGCTGGCGTAATATAATAAATGACAGGTAAGTTTTATTGTAATGAATGCTATTTTAGGGGGTCTTGTATTTAGCCGATCATCATTACAATGGAGGGTGTTTCCTGTTCTTCAATAACTTTTTAAGAGGGATCATACCCCAGAGTGAGTAAATTTAATATTACAGTATAGCAAAGCTTTCAAGACTTATATTTTATGGTAACAAACAACAGATTCCCCGTACATGTGTTACGCGAAGCCTCGCAATTGGACACTCGCGCCTCACCAAATGTTTGGCCGACTGACTGAGCCGGCTCCGCTGCGGCGCCATAACATTAAACACTTGACATAGTAATCGGCTATACATAAGATACTTTCCCAAGATCTGAGCCTTAGCAACTGCAAAAAAAAACTGCGTTTCTTAAGGAGGCCAGACGCATGCATCAAGCTCAACCATACTACCGAACGCAATGTTTTCGTCATAAAACTGCTTTTCTTGCTACCAAGCATTTGGGGCAAATTACCAGTGTCGATGCTGGCGTTTTGAGAAAAAAGCGATCGCTGTTGTCTAACTGGGCATCTTGGGCCTTCGCACCCCTGAAAGAAACTACTCTAGCTTTCAAAGGCCGGGTATTTTAAAACAAATATTGGTTGCCGTTTTGCTTTACCTTTTGACTCAGTTGTCCCCAACTAGGCAGATGTTTACCTTTGATGTTTCTGTGTTCTTTTCTAATGACAAAACTACAAGATTGAGTGTTTCGCAGGTTTACCAGGTGACATGAAGTTAGACCACTTGATTGTGCCGTTTTACAGCGAAAGCTGTTATGAGATCATTTCACCGGCCGTTTTTGGCGCCGTAGTTGTCCGCCGCCGCCGCCGCCACCGCTGCCGCCGCCGCCGGTGTCCGTTACCAGTATCGCTCGAAATAAGAAAAAAAATTGAGACAAGAAAAAAATTCCAGGATGGAACGAGGTTCGAACCTGGGCCCTCTGCGTGGGAGCCCAGTATTCAACCTCTGAGCCATGCCAGTGCTTGAAATTGCTTTGCAAAAACGTCCTATACAGGCTTCATGTCGGGAACGAACCAAATTAGCATATGCAATATAGCGTGGTAGAAGAGTAAAATAAGCACCAAGCGTCGCACAACGCGAATTCTGTAACCAGGCGTCACACAATGCGAAATGCACAACGAGTAGGTTGTTGAATGCTTCCAACCCATTACAAAGGCCTCTGCCATAATTCTTCATCGTCATCAGGCACATCATCAACAAAGTGCGCATAATGTCTTACATGCGTTTAGCAGGTACGACGGCTCTCCGCAGAATGACGAAAAATGGCACAGTGCCTGCTGCCCTACTTCTCAAAAATTAGAATGATTGATAGCGCAGTGGGTTCCTCGCAAGTGCACTTGTATTGGTTGCCAAGGAAGCCCATAAGCGCATGATCCATTTCCTCGGGGTCCCAGTAAAATTACAATGATTTAGAGCGTAGTGGGTTCCTCGCAAGTGCACTTGTATTGGTTGCCAAGGAAGCCCATAAGCGCATGATTCATTTCCTCGGGGTCTCAGTAGAGTTCTTCGCCTCCCCCCCCCCGTCTCTCTCCCACGTCAACGTATGTTATACAGCATGACGGGAGAGGGAAATAGCGACCGGGCGTCACCCAATGCAAATTACATAACTGGTGGGCCGTTTAAAGCTTCCAACCCATTACAAAGGGCCGAGCCATAATTCTTCATCGTTTTCAGTCGTCGCGTCAACAAAATGCATATAATGCCTTACAGACGTGTAGCTGGTGCCTCGCTTCTCCGTAGAATGACGAACAATAGCTTAGTAGGCGCTTCCCAACTTCACAAAAATTGTGATTTATGGCATAGTGGATACCTTTCTAGTGTACTTGGATTTAGCCCCAAGAGAGCTTACAACGGGCTCTAGAAACGCCGCTCTTCCAGCTATCGCTGTGACTGTGCTGCGGTTTCAGCGCAGGCCTGGTGTTTTTCATATCTATAGTGCCATTTATTTGGTCCTTCTGAAAATCAGTAACACGTACCGAGCGAGCGTACCAAAATTATCTTGCGTAAGAAAGACGGAGCGGCGCTCGGGCCCGAGCTCACTTAGCACGAAGCAGAGAAAGGCGAGGCAGAATTAGAACAGTCGGCCCAGCATGCGGGCGTTGTCTCATGTTTATTTCGTTACAATGGCCCAGTCGTCGAAAGTTCAGTGTAAAGACGGAAGCTGCCTATACTTCTTTATCACGTTGCAGGCCCCGACATCTGAGGAAACCGTCCAGGCTTCCTCGTCCGTGTAACCGGCTAACCTGCCACCGCGGTAAGCACTAGTTGAGGACGGCCTCCAGGCCTGCTCGGCACCTGCTAACCTGCCGCCGCTGCATCCACCGTTCGGGGACGGCGTACACGCCTCCTCGGCGGCTCCACGCGGCTGCAACGAGCTATATTACCGCTTCACGACAAGGGACGCCGTACTAGCGATCCTTGTCGTGCAGCGTCCCATGGATTCCGCCGCCGCGAGCACCGGCACCGCCGCATTCTCCGTGGAATCGACCCCTGTCTCGTCGGGAGCCTCACTCGAGAACGGCGCGGAGCTCTTGCGTGCCCTTACGCAACTGTCACAACATCTCGACCGTTTAGCGTCGTTGAACTCCTGGTTCTCGCATGCCGCTTCACTATCATCGGCTATTTGAGCAGTACCGGAGTCTCGAGGCTTCCAGGACAAGGTCTCCCGATGAATCGAGGCCATTGATTCTCTCCGCACCCTCCATGCCTGACAGGACTACCGAAAATGGCTAATTGCCATCGACCACTTTCGCGGTGGCATGGCATGCCTACGAAGGCATCATGCAACGATCATGACCTGAATGGTGCGCAAAGCTTGTAAGTATTATTCCCCCGCTGTGAGATGCTTGGAACCCTCAAATCTACCAATGCACTGTTTGCCGCGTATCTGAGCTGTGAGACGTACAAGCTCAATGGTGCAGCTAGGGCCGCCACTACCATGCCCTCACCCTTAACCGATATCGTCAATATTGTCACGTGGTCGGGACGTCGACGAAGACAGCAGTCGGCGTTTTCAAGATGAAACTGTTTATTGGCCGACCTTGTGGCCGGGAAACGGAAAGTTAATTTACAACAATACGCACGGTATGCACTGATAGCGGCGAAGAGAGTGTCGACCGTAGATCAACTGACAAGCAGTCAAGCGCGTCGGCTTTTATACAGGCGCTATCGAACTTTGCAGCGATATCGCTGGTGGCGGCGTTATCTCTCAACAAAGCTGGAATACTTGCGTGCGGCGCGCAATCTTAACGGAACGTTCTCAAACAATCGCGAAGCTTCTTACACATCGCGGCGCGGCCTGCGCAGCGCGTTGCCCACAGTCTTTGTGGGTGAAGCTTCAACTGATGAAAAAGAACACGCGCGGCAATCTCGTCAAAAGCACAGTACAAATGGTATAGCTGCGCCCCGCAGCACCTTCACAGCAATCTTCGTGGAAGGTCCCGCGACAGACGCAGACACCGACACAGGCCGCAAGGTGGGCTTCGCGGTCGAGAACTCAAACTCCTTGTCACGACCCGCCTCACTAGCTTCAGTGCCCGAGTCCAGAACCGCCTCCAAGCAGCAAAAATCAGTGAAGGGGGTCCCAAGTTCATCATCACTTGGGCACGTGGAGGCGCCGGTTCATTCTGCGAAGACGCCAGTTCCATCTCAGCTAACAAAAAACGAAGAACAAGGCACCCCTCCCATGTTGATCCAGCATCGAGCGGACTGCGTTGTCGCTCGTGGTCCAACGCAGTCGGAGATGCAGCCCCCAGTATCGCCTTCACTGAGGCACATGCAGGTGCCAGCTCCTGCCGTGTCTGGGGCGCCACCAGTGAAGGAACTGGAAGAACGTATTGTTGTATATCAGGAGCGCTGGATCAGAGGGTGGAAGAGAAATTTTATTGAGCTGCTCGTAGTTACAGAGCCTCGAGCAGACTGCCCCGATGGAGGCAGGGTGCTCGAGGAGAAGGAGGGTCGTTACGTCACTCTCCGTTCACAGTACATGGCGAGAGCGGCGTCCCGGGGAAACGTGACTCCGCATGTCTTGAGATCACGGCGGCTGCATAGTACATAATTCACAGCCGCACACAGATGTAAACATGGAGAGGCCATGTGGTCCCTCTTTCTCGATTTGCGCCTAATGGCGCTCAGTTGGGGTCATTGAATGAGAAGCAAAGGCAACAGGTTTTTCATGACCATCAACCACATGAGACAGCACTGCCCCTAAGCCCTATGCACACGCATCACATGTCAAACGCAAATCTTTTCTGAGATCATAAATCTGGAATAGCTGGTTATTACACAGCAATTCTTTGCATTCTCTGAAACACTTGTCACACTGTCTTGACCATTTCCATGCATTTGCTTTGCGTAGCAAGTTGTGTAATGGCTCAAGTAGAGTTGCCAGATTTGGCACGAACTTCGCATAGAAGTTAACGAGGCCAAGAAATGCTTTGAGCTATGTAACATCCTTTGGCTGTGAAGCATGCATGATAGTTTCCACCTTGTCTGGTGCTGGGTGCAACCCATTCTTGTCAATTACGTGTCTCAGATAGCGTACTTTGCTTTGAAAGAACGAGACTTTTTCTGCATTAACGCGGATTCAATGATCCTGTAGCTTCCTAAGCACTCCTTCGGTTCTTTCGTAGCACGCTTGCTTATCTTTTCCTAAATAAGTACATCATCTATGTAGCACGCAGTGCCAGGAATTCCCCGTAAAATCTGGTCCATTACTTCTTGGAACATCGCCGAAGCGCTTGCTGCTCCGTACGGCAGTCTTTTAAATCTAAAATGTCCCAAATGAGTGTTCACTGTCAATAGCTTCGGTCTTAGCGATCAGTAGCAATGTTCGGCAGCTAAAATACAATTGCTGCCTGCTTCTTTCAAAGAACTACATAAATGAAAGCTGACTGTTTACTTGTGTGTTCCTCTTGTTCTGTGAGGTATATACTAGTTTTAGAAAGTATTTCTAAGCAACGTCGAAGCCTGGCACAGAACGAAGATGGTTCTTTATTTTGGCAAATAACAACAATTTCTGCATTAGGAACCCGTTTTCTCCCCAGGCTTCTTTCTCGTAAAACGTCGTAACTTCAACTTCAACTCATTGTTGTGTTGCAACTTCAACTATTGACAGTGTTCACTGTCAATAGCTGAAGTTGCAGGTAAGCCTTAGAGAGATCTAGAGCTGTGAAATTTGTGCCTCCTACAACAGATGCAAAGATGTCATCCGGTAAAGGCAGTGGGTACTGATCCACATCTACACGCGGATTTGCAGTAATTCTGTAGTCCCCACATATGCTAACAGGATTGTCTTTCTTTGGCACTATCACAAGAGGGGTCGTCCATTAACTGCGCTTGACTCAATATAAGATGTCAGCTCTCTCAAGGTCATGCAATTCGTTTTCATCTTGCTCCAACACGGCGTATGGAACTGGTCTAGCCTACAAAAAAGGGGTGACACATTCTCTTTCAGAACAATGTTTCCACTGAAGCCCTTGATTGTACCGTATCCTCTTGCGAACACTTCATGGTACTTTTTCAAAACAGAATTTTCTGTCTGAATGTTGTACACAGCTATGACTTCTGACCAATGAAACCTTACCTTCGACAAACAGTTACGCCCAAAAAGTGTTGGCATCCTCAAGCGCGATTCATGTTTTACTATTACAAGCGGCAGCTCATGGCGCTGTGTGCCATTGCTCACATCAACTTGCAAGAAACCCTTCATATTTACAGGCGTTCCGTTGCATGTGACCAAACGAACATCAGTTGCGGACCAATCAGCACCGGGAAAACACTTTTTAATTCGCTTTCCGACATTAGAGACACTGCTTATCCTGTATCAAGTTCCATTGGAACCTCGTTGCCATTTATGTGTAGCTTTACTACTAAAGGAGATGTCTGACCATATCTCTGGTTATGCCCTATTGCCAACTGTTTCGCCCATGTTGTGCCTTGGCCAATGCAATGCGTTTGTTTAGTTCGACACATTTTAGCAACATGGCCCTTTTTCGAACATTTAAAACATTGACTCTGCAAAAACGGACATGCCCTAGCAAAATGCTTATCAGCACACCTGAAATATTTTGCTTGTCCCTCGCGAGAAAGTTCTTCTTTCCGCGTCTTCCCTGGTTTACAGGTGGCAGTCACCATTGTGGACGCTGTTTTGCTTTTGCTCGTTGGCGTCCGTTTAGGCGTTGGCTTGTTCTGCCAGTTGACGTCCGCAGGAGCTGGAAGAATTTCTTCGGCGTCGTTCTTTGCGGTTTCTATGGCGGTGGCGATGTTTAGAACTCGTTCCCATGTCGCCTCCTGGTTCGGTAACGACAGCAGACGGCATCGGATGTCCTCGCTGCGATGACCCGACAGTAGCCGATCCCGAAGACTTTCTTCAAGGAGAGAGAGAGAAAGCGAGAAGAGGAAAGGCAGGGAGGTTAACCAGACGAAAGTCCGGTTTGCTACCCTGCGCTGGGGATAAGGGAATGGGGAATAGAAAGAGGAAGAGAGAGAGAGAGGAGAGCGCTGCACATGCAAAGGAGTATAATCAGTCACTGAGGAAGGAGATTCTCTGACCTACGTGACATCAGCGCTCTGGCATTCCATTGGGGAATCGCGGCATTTGAAAGGACCATGGGCGAGCTGTGATGATTACTGAAGCGCTGAAAACAGTGGATCGACAATCTCCAGCAGTTGCAGGAGAGTTCGGGCTGTCGGAGTGTTTAGACATTGCTGCGATGCTTCGCTCTCTTCTGGACACCATACTCATGCTTTTGAACAAGCTTTCTTCAAGGAAGCTGCAAGGATGTTGCGGCTAGCTTCTTGAGCTCGACGACGAATACTCCAATTGTTTCGCTTTGGCCTTGATCCCTGCAATGGAACCTCTACCGTTTCGTGACTATGGATCTCCGTGGTGTGTAGTGCTCGCGCAGCACTTTCGTGATATCAGCATACTTGGTGTCTGCAGGACTCATAGGCAGCAGAAGGCTTCGTAGTGTCACGTAGGCTTTTTCACCTAGGACGGTTAAGAACACTTGCGCCTTCCTCGGCTCGTCAATGTTGTTAGCGCTTGCGAAGACCTCGAATCTTTCGATGTACACTTCGATGCTTCCAGTGTCGGGACTGAACTCAGCAAGCCTTCCAACCGGCGTCGCAACCACGCTGCGATCTCCTGATGCTGCTATTCGGTCTCCCGATGTTGCCATAATTCATCAGTTCAGTTTCACCACAGCAAGATGTCGTTAACACTTGTCTTGTGATTCAATCGGAGATGCCATCTTCGGTCCCATCGGATATACCATTTGGCATCCCATCCTCGTCTCCAAAACTGTTGTATATCAGGAACGCAGGATCAGAGGGTGGAAGAGAAACTTTATTCAGCCGCTCGTAGTTACAGAGCCTCGAGCAGACTGCCGCGATGTTCTTACTGCGTCTTGGAGGAGAAGGAGGGCCGTTACGCTGCTCTGCGTTCATAGTACATAGTGAGAGCGGCGTCCCGCAGAAACGTGACTCTATATGTCTTGAGTTCACGGCGTCTGCAATAGTGCATAATTCACAGCCGCGCAAAGATGTAAGCACGAAGGCCGTGTGGCCTTTCACTGCACACTCACGTTGTTAAACACGCACACTTTGCCAATCCTTATATGTATGTGGCTTTTTAGTTCCCAACACGTATAACCATCATCACCGCTCACGCGAACAATAAGGGTGGCGTAATAATAGTCCCGTGAATACAGCCCACGATTAGCGATGGTTTCAATAATGACCTAAGCTCCCCTGACCAGGCTAGCCCTGCGGCATTTGACACCCCGGCAGACACAAACTCGGCCTCGCAGCTAAAGACTGCCGAGGATCTCACAGATAGTGAGGTCATCTTTCCTAAACATGAGATTTCGCAGCCGGTCGCCATACAGTCTCAAAGGACTTCTACAGTGCGTTTAGAAGTGCGACTGGACAATCCTCGCAGGCACATTATACTCTTTTCGAATATTCAGTGCAACCCGCTAGTGCCATCTTCTGCAGAGCACAAGGCCAAGTGGCAGCGTGGCCGAGACCTGCAGCCACAACGACACAGCCGATATCACCCATCAGAGTGTTCGGCAGCCCAGCAAGGCAGGTCGGGGCGTCCACAGCGCAGACCACCCAGGCACAGCCAATCCCGCCCGTCTGAGACGTTTGCGCTAACGATGGCAGTTAAGGGTCTAGGTCCGGTGGGCCTGCGACGACCAATGCGTCATACCCAATATAAAATATGAAATACTAATACTAAATATAAGATACTAATAGAGAATGGAAAATTTCTCAGGAAATTATTTGAAGTATTCAATCGCTGCAGCGAATTTAAATATGGTGTGACAGGCAACAAATGACTGGCGCAATTAGACAGCCAGGTCATCTGTTCTTACTGCGTCTCCAAGTCTTAAGAAATTTCCGCAAAGGGAAATACAAGACAAGCCTTCTTACAGCTTTTTCTCAACGAGGATTTGAAATCTGAAATCAGCAATGCAGCTTAATTACAATTTTAAAGGAGGTAACTCGAAATTGATCCGCTTTTTCTGTACCGTGTATAAGTCTGCCTATGTGACGTCGTCTTCCTTAGAGCGGGGCAATGTCTTCTTAACTAAAGAGCACTGGAGGTAAAAATCGGCGCCCAAGCACTCTGTGCAGTCGCCGCCCAAGCACTCCGTGCAGATTGTTAACCAGAGAACCTGAAACGTGCGTCCCCGGTGTTAAGCTGTGGGTTAATCCCGACGGCGTATTGAAGCCTTTCTGAATTATTGGTATTCTTTGAGCGGCGGAATACGCCGGTCTTTCATGATGATGAGGATGAAGTCGCAGAGCGTTTCGACATATAGCGCACACGCAACAGGATCATTATTCCAAAGTTCGACGCCTTCGAGGAGCACCGTCTGCTGCACGGACCTGCGTTGCGTGTCGTCGCCGTGTACCCTGAAGCGTTCGAGCAGTTCAATTCAGCGGTCCCAATGAACTTCGGAGTCCGTCAAAGTTAGAAATGCCGTTGGCATGCCGAGTTGCCTGGTCATTGCGACCTTTTTGTGGTCCTGCCAGTACTGGACCGTGTTTAGGACTCCACGCATGAACGCCTTGTCTCAGTCAAGCGCATCTCTAACGAAGTCGCCAATGACTGATGGTGCTCGTAACATCGTTGGTACGGAATGTGACGGTGTTTGGTGGTGGTTCTAAAAATAAGCCTCGCATTTTCCCATGGAGCGGTCTTGGTAACTGGGCGTGCTTGAGCGCTTGCCAGACATCAGCTGAGTTTAGTCACATATAGAGTTACTGCATATGCTACGTTTAGGTTACTGTATGTGCTGTAACCTAAATCCCCGCGTCAACGGCGATCTGTAGCCATAGGTCGGCAAACTCACTCGTGAGTCGACTCACTCACTCATTCAGACTTAGATTGGGCTATGTGTCTGAGTCTGAGTGAGCCTGGCTGAGTAATATTTTGGTGAGTTCGGTTGAAGAAAATTTTAGTGAGACTGAGTCCGAGTGAGTGCAGCAATAGGTCGGAACTCGCTCATGAGTTGATTCACTCAGACTCAGATCGAGCCGTGAGTCCGAGTGAGTCCGGATAAGTAATATTTTGTGAGTTTGAGTCTCAGTGTGTTCGGTTGAGACAAATTTTGTGAGTTTGAGTTCGGTTGAGGAAAATTTTGGTAAGCCAGAGTCCGAGTGAGCCCTAAGTACAAAATATATTTCTTAAGTGAGTCTCAGTGAGCTCCAAGTTTTTTGGCGACCTATGTCTGTAGCTGGTACAGCTGTTTTATTTACTGTGTCCTCTAGAGCTAGAAATTTCCTGATTACAACATCATGACAGCACGACAGGCAACGCGCTCCCTTGATTCAGCTGTCGCTCATACATTGTGTACTTTGTGAGGAGACGCCAAATCATGCGCAGAAGAGCCATCGATGTCAATACAGTGCTGTTGAGTATAAAAGCAAGGGACTAAAGATTTCAGGGACAGAATGCAATGCAAATTCACTGGAGCCAGGAAAGGACCAAATGAAATAGATTAACCAATATCTGTTGAATTCATCCAAAATTTTATCAGCAATTGTTATAATCTACGAATAGCGATGTTCAGGGCCTAATATACATATTCTTAGAGCTTAAGTCCGAAAAAAATCAGCAACCAATAAACAGGTTCATGCCATACACAGAACGTCTGAGAAAGTGTGAGCGACTGCTGTGCAGCCAGTTTTGTCGGACTTGCCGTGCACTGCGGTCACTACGCGAGGCCTCATAATTGAAGCCCTACTATGAATGAGAAGATTAAATTTGTCACATATTTTCAGCACTTATTATTCGTTTGCTAGGGTGCAGTACACATTGTGAATATTGTGTACTAGATTATTTCAAAGTAGACGTAGATATGAATATGGGCAGTTCGACTGCAAGACCAATAAGATTACGACGTTAATCGGTTCTATATTCAAATTTTCGGAATGTTCTTACTTTGAGGATATCACGACCGGGAATACACGTACCTCACATAGCGTGAGACTTGTCGTGGTACGACTTATTTCCCATCGAGTCTGTCAATGCGTCTGCACAATGTGGATGGCGCAGTGTCCACCCCATTACGCTTAGTTTGATACTGCGCAAGTGCGCCATATCGGCGCTTGTGACATTGCATGTGGCAAACACCTTTGAAGCGGTTCCGTCTTCAGCAGCTTGCGAGCGCTCTCGTTGCTTAATGGTAAGTTATAGCTAATTCGCACAGCGCAGTGGGAGGATTCAATAGCCGCGAGAGATGGTACATATATTTTTTGGAGGCGAAGCACCTTAGGGTATGGGCGTGTCGGCGTGCATCGTTGTTTGCTGTCGTGACGGTCCATTTGCTGGAGCGCAAGGGAGGCCGCCACCGCCTCAGCGCTCGCAGTGTGGAGAGAGAGAGAGCGAGACCCGACCACACGTTCGGCCACAGCTGCAAGGTCTGCGACCGCTTGTGGTTCGACAACAACCTGATCACAATCGATACTATAACAACGTGTGACGTCTTTATATGACAGTAGAGGAATTGTACGGAGCATTCACGGTTTACCCGAATATCTCAGAGCCAGCTCCTCAATCATCATTCACTTCGTGGATATCGCGTGATTTTTTTAGGTTTTAATCTTAAATTGATTGATTTTTTATGCCTTAAGAAGGGCGGTTTAAAAAGACACTTGAAGTATGTTAGGCAAAAAATGGAATCTAATCACAATTTAATTACTGAAATGATCTAAATTATGCCCATCAAGCGAACAGTCATAGGTGCCGATGCTGTGATGCAAAACAAAAAGGCTTGGCTGCAAGGTAGCTCTTCATGCAGGCTGTGCAATGAATTTGAATCTTTACGTTGTCGCCAATATTAGATGAAGTGTAGCCAAAAAACCTAAAATTGTGTAGTTTCAGGTGGTTGTATGTCAGTTAAACCTTGTAACATCAAGGTTTATTCGTGGATTTGAATTATCCTAGTTTATTGCACAGAATAAGCATTCATAATAAGCTTGCGAAGTTTCATCGAAAAATATTGGTTCATTCAAAAGTTATGACATTTTGCACAATAATAAACCGCTGCAAATAAAGTTTTTTAGAAAAACAAGAATGAAGTTTTCCGAGTGTGTTATATGCATCATTGAAAGATTGTGGGACATCAAAAGCCACCCGGCTCGTAGCTGGGACATTCCTTAGCTCCCACGAATTCACCGTGAGATTGCTTAGCAGCGCCTCGTTTTTTCGGGCTTGTTTCAGGGGAGAATCACCTTAGGATCTCGGCGTGTCGGCGTGTGTCTTGCATCGTCGTCTGCTGTGGTGACGGTCCATTTGCTTGAGCGAAAGAGAGGGCGCTACCACCTCAGCGCTCGCCGTGTGGCAAGAGAGAGCGAACGGCGCGCGTTGACTATAGAAAGGCTCTTTCTGCGATGAACGCTGAACTACCAGCTCGCAAGGAACGAGAACGCGCCCTCGCCCGCGAGAGACAACGCCGATGGAGGCAGCGTCTGCTAGCGAGTTTCTTGATTGAACAACCGTTCAATCACAACGGTTCACTGCACCACCGTTCACCGGCCACCCCCTATATATAGGCATTAGATCTTGGCCTGCGATGTAGTGCCTGTGGGAGATTTCGCTTGTGCGTGGTTGAAAAATAAATATTCGCAGCACGTGCGTTAACTAAAAGCGGACTGCGTGTCTCTGTGCCTAATCTTTCTTCTGTCTCTCGTTGCCCATTCGCAGCGATATTGCTGTGGGAAACATCGGCGGACACTGCATGCTTCGCCCCTCCACAGGTTTCACGTTAGTAGAGCTGAAACAACCTTCCCTACATGCCTCGCCCCTCGCGAATTTTTCGTAAGCCGTTGACTTCCGGCTGGCGTCCTTCAAGCGAGTTCTGTCCCTGCTGGGGGAAATTACTGTGCTGTAAGAGCCATAATTGACACCAGCCTGCCTCTAGCTATCCAGCGTGCCAATATTTCCATTGTTAAACTGACACATACAATCTTATAGTCCAAACAAAACAGTGCCCGGGCCTACGTAGACATCTTTAGGCACACGGTGCTAGAGCATTCCATTGAAGCATTCATTCTTGCTTTGGGTTTCTCAGGAGAGACACTTCGACAAAACATGAACAGAAGTCTGCATGCACAGGCATCACTTCGTTCAAGATGTCTTCGTAAACACCTCCCTTGTACTTTTATTTTCCTGTGCCAGATCTTTCACTCGGTTGTAGGTGGACGAACTTTTCCCACTTTTCGCTTCGGCCTCTCTTTCACTCGGAACGTAGCCATATCTTGTTATACTATGTATGACACAATCTAGGACACTGAATTGAGGAAAAAATAGCTTTCACAATGGTAGTACACGATGTCGGTGCAGTGTAAACACGTTGTCACTTCATGTGCCCCCATGTAGCAATTTTCGCAATTGAATAAAAAATGGTCGCGATTACTATTGCTTAATTTTATGAAGCTTTAGCATACTTAATCAAAAACTGATGTAAGTGGATCCTACGTATTTTAGCACAAAGATAAGTTTGTTTTACTGATTGAAACGCAGTTTTCGTTTTCACAAAATGTAAGTTTCAGTTTCAGGAATGTCTACAGGTAGTTGTAAAAACCAACATAACTATGGAACAGAACCAGAGACGTCATTTGTGCTGCAGCACAATTCTGAATGTCTGTAGGTTTTCAAAACACCAAAAATTGAAGTTTCCTTTAAAAAAAAACCCTCGTTTTGGAGGGTGGCAACATACCGTAATTAATGTGCTGGAGAAGGTAGCCCGAAACTAAAGTACTTCATTGGGCAAGATGCGTAGCATATTCGATTCCTACAACCTTTGGTCGTGTCCGCATATTCTAAGCAGCACGATGTTCGAATTTCCCCCGAAGGCAGCATAACTAAATTAGGGCAGCTTCGCTCTAGCGGTTTCAAGTTAAAGGAACAGTGAAATTGGCAGCCTTTCTTAGAAAATGTAGGCTTAACTTGGATTGTCAAGCAAGCGCCACCACCTGGTAATGCGGATTGACTTATTTTTTTTTATCTTCTCGTCCTCTTTCTTTCATTTGTCCATCTTTCTTTCCGTAGCATATACCCCCTTTCTGGGACCCCCTCCTCCTTCATTCATACTCACCCTTGCACCACTCCTCCACATCCTCACTGCTCTTTCTCTTCCCCTTGCTACGCTATACTAAGCATGCCTATGCAATGATATGAGCTGTGTGGCACATATACCCGCGTTCTCTGGCACATACCCGTTCCTATCTCTCTCATCTCCTCCTTTCCGTCCTTCTCACCCTCCCATCATTCCTCCTCATCCTCACTTTCCTTTGCCACCTCGCACTACATGACGCATGTACAGCGGATTTTCTTTCCGAAGCATTGACAAGCACTGGCGTAGCTGAGGTGGAACCCCTGCCTGCTGCGCAGGTCGCCTGGGTTCGATTGCCGCTCCAAACCAAGATATATTTTATGCTATGCTAGAGCTGCTTGAGTTTTCTGGTGACGCGAAGCGGCCTAGCGAAAAGCCTAACGGTTCCGCTGTAAGAATCGTTGCGCTTGAACATTCTTAAACTAAGCTTATCGTGCAAAAGCTTGTGAGCCCAGGGCTCGAAGTCTACGTTCCTACTCCTTCTTCCTCCATGCCTGGTTCTGGCGAAGCGGCTGCCATACAGCCTGCTTGGGCGGCGTTGCAACTACACGCGACGCGCGTGGAAGAATGTATGTCATCAAGGCGTGCATTTGATTGAGAAACATCGGCGCGTACGGCCACCTCATCGGTGAGGATTTCGTCATCTCCCGTTCGTGGTTTAGACAAGGATGATGCGAAGTTTACACATTTCGTCTACACACCGCGAAAAGAAAGCCAACGCGTTGCACTACAAGGCGACACACAGACTTGCTGGGCTCCGTGCTTTAAAGGGACACTAAAGTGGAATAATGAAACGGTTTACATTGATAAATCGTACTCTGAAAACACTAATGCCGACAATTTCACCATGACATGCATATTTATAGCGGAGAAAATTACGTTTCCATTTTACATTTTGCGCCGAAATTGCGGCGCATGACGTCGCGGATATAATAGTGAATGTTTCGTATTTTGGCGACTCTGACTCAACCACATTCCTAGAAACTTGATATATTAAGTCTCTGACTCCCTCAGAGCTCCGTATACTTAATTTTTAACGATTACGAACTATATACGTATGCCCTAGTAGACGCCGTCAAAATCTATGACGTCATGACGAATGGTGCGGAACCTTCAAGGTGGTGTCGCCACGGACATTTTGTTTTTGCGCTTTTTTTCGCTTACCAAGCTTTTTCTCGCGGAAGCGTGGTGATTTTCGCATTGTAAAAGAATAATTTACCAATACGACAAAATTCATTTTTCTCTTGAGTGTCCCTTTAGGTGCGCCGTCTGGAGATGGCAGAAATTTATGATTAGTGTCTCTTTTTTTTTGAAGCCAATGTCTTGCTGGGCCACTTCCACCCACATCCTGTAGGAGGATATGGTGAATGTTTGTTAATGAAACAAAGATAATGAAAGGTAATCAAGAAAAAAGGTATATAAATGATGAATTGGCTAACTACATAATAAAAACAAGAATTCAGTATATACAATATGCGTAACGACCAAACGAAAATGCAACCAAAGAACTACAATTGAGAAATACAGGAGTCTAGATCATGCCAATGGTCAATGTTTCAAAATAACTCAAGACGCGACATTGTTCATTTAGGTATGAAAACGCATGAACGTTGGTTGCGTTACAACCGGCTATACCAACATGATAAAATTTATATTGAACATCAAAAACTGCCAATAGTAATGTAAAGTGCACCCTGAACACATAAGTTCAACTGCTTACAAAGAATATGTTTTTGGGCAGAACCAGAGATGTACAGGCTGCATTTTTCTAGAAAATACAGCTTTTTTTTATAAAAATTCCATGACAATAAAGGTCGAGTCCTTTTTACCACACGCACTCTATGTGTAGGTGGAAGTACTTCGCGGCGACGAAAATGGTAGTGTTGTGATTATTTAACAAACACTCGTTAAATATTTTTTTTAAATATTGACTTCAGGTCAATTTTTTATATTAGAAAGCTGGGATGCGTGCCATTATGCATACCCACGTTTTTAGAAATCACGAAACTTGCACGTAATTTAACATATTCATCATAAAATTTTAAGGGCCCCGTCACGTTGGTCCAGTGGTTATGGCGCTCGACTGCTGAACCAAAAACGCCAGGCCTGCGTTGAAATCGCAGCACAGTCACAGCGAAAGCTGGAAGAGCGGCGTTTCTAGAGCCCGTTGTAAGCTGTCTTGGGGCTACAATACAAGCACACTAGAAAGGTAACCACTAAGCCATAAATCACAATTTTTGTGAAGTGGGGAAGCACCTACTAAGCCATTATTCGTCATTCTGCGGAGAAGCTAGGCACCAGCTACACGTCTGTAAGGCATTATGTGCACTTTGTTGACTCGACGACTGATGAGAATTATGGCTCAGCCCTTTGTAATGGGTTGGAAGCTTTAAACAGCCCACCAGTTATGTAATTTGCATTGGGTGACGGCCGGTCGCTATTTTCTTCCCTCTCCCGTCATGCTGTATAACATACGTTGACGTGGGAGAGAGACGGGGGCACGGAACTTTACTGAGACCCCGAGGAAATATGGATCATGCGCTTATGGGCTTCCTAGGCAATAAATACAAGTGCACTTGCGAGGAACCCACCACGCTATACATCATTGTAATTTTACTGAGACCCCGAGGAAATGGATCATGCGCTTATGGGCTTCCTTGGCAACCAATACAAGTGCACTTGCAAGGAACCACCTACGCTCTAAATCATTGTAATTTTAATGAGACCCCGAGGAAATGAATCATGCGCTTATGGGCTTCCTTGGCAAGCAATACAAATGCACTTGCGGGGAACCCACTACTCTATAAATAAGTGTAATTTTTTAGAAGTAGGGCAGCAGGCTCTGTGCCATTTTCCGTCATTCTACGGAGAGCCGTGGTACCTGCTAAACGCATGTAAGGCATTATGCGCACTTTGTTAATGCTGTGCCTGATGACGACGAAGAATTATGGGAGATTCTTTTGTAATGGGTTGGAAGCATTCAACAACCTACTCGTTGCGCAATTCGCATTGTGTGACGCCTGGTTACAGTATTCGCGTTGTGCGACGCTTGGTGCTTATTTTACTCTTCTACCACGCTATATTGCATATGCTAATGTGGTTCCTTCCCGACATGAAGCCTGTATAGGACGTTTTTGCAAAGCAGTTTCAAGCACCGGCATCAGAGGTTGAATACTGGGCTCCCACGCAGAGGGCCCAGGTTCGAACCTCGTTCCATACTGGAATTTTTTTTTTTTTCGTTTTTTTTTCTTATTTCGAGCGATACTGGTTACGGACACCGGCGGCGGCGGCGGCTGCGGCGGACAACTACGGCGCCAAAAACGGCCGGTGAAATGATCTCATAACAGCTTTCGCTGTAAAATTCGCGCCATTGAATCCCCGCCGCGGCATCTGCTTTTTAGATGGAGGTGAGTATGTTTGAGGCCCGTGTACTTTTAGGTGCACGTTAAAGAACGTATTTACGTGCACGTTAACACAACCGAGGTAGTCGAAATTTCCGGAGCCCTCCACTACGGCGTCCCTCATAATCATATTGTGGTTTTGGGACGTTAAACCGCAGATTTTATTGAATAGAATTTTAAGAGTGAAATCGAGACTGATTTCACCCGGTGCGCTGAAAACGCGGCCTCTCTCTTACGTAAGACCGGAGCTACACCTGACAAGGGTGCGACGAAATTTGAATCAAGTGGCACCGAAGCAGAATATGGTCGGCAAAATCGGCAAACATTCTGAAATGCACAAGTAGACAGCTTATTGTTTGGGTGCGATGTGTGGCACTTATCTGTTCCATGTCAGTT
The DNA here is from genome assembly GCF_013339695.2 of Rhipicephalus sanguineus. Classification (NCBI taxonomy): domain Eukaryota; kingdom Metazoa; phylum Arthropoda; class Arachnida; order Ixodida; family Ixodidae; genus Rhipicephalus; species Rhipicephalus sanguineus. Next base: position 137,498,590 of record NC_051177.1, on the reverse strand, counting down.
TCCTAATCTATAAACAGGAGCAAAAGACTATTTCTCCTGTCTGCAAGAGGAAGCGCCGTAGTGGCCGCCCCTGAGTTTTACGCTTCACAGTGAAATAAAAGCTTGATATTGCGGTTTTCTTGCGCACGGCTCGAGAGAAACCGATAAACACTAAACACCACACGCAAGGTTAAGTCGATTCGTTGTCGCCAGTGAGATGACTTGCCGTTTTTCACGAAAAGATACGGTCACGACGCGCATTCATTCAAATTTACGGCCATGACGCGCCTTCATTCTCTATTACGTCAGACCAGAACTACCCGTGACAATTACCGTTGTCACGAGTAGTTCTGGTCTGACGTCATATAGAGGCCAAGTTTTCTGGGCACGTAAAATCCTATGTTCAATATCTGGAATTACGTGCCACTTTCGGGATTTCTGAAAAATGGTACGGCATAAATTGTCACGCACTAAAACTTTCTTATATAAACAACTGCCCAATAATAAAAGTCAATAATAAAAAACGTAATTAATGAGTTTTTGTTATTCGTTTCGTCAATGTCATTTTTGCTGCGGCAATACTTACCACTACACCTGACCTAGCTTCGCCTTTAACTCATCTACCGGGCATTAGCGACCACTGTATAATCCAATTCACTTTAAAAGCACGGGTTTCCGTCAAGAAAAAAAACACCGTTGATCCCTCCGTCATAGGAATCGGAATATCACGAAAATAAAGCGTGCCCTTACAGAAATAACTGAATGCTTACTGTATATTGATATAAGACAGTTTGCACAATGTATATTGATGTCTGGCAGCTAATGGCGCCGTTTAGCGTGTATGCACCCACTTTGATGATTGGTGGTACATCTCCATCCCGACGACTAACGTCCACGTTAAATGATTAAACAAACCCTTGTGGTAGCTGTAGTAGTTAACGGTGAAAGCGTAATCAGAGAACGAGGTGTGATAGCCAGAAGAGCGTCACATATTGGACGCAGAACTTGGTCGCCATCCCGCGGCATGTTAAAATGTGTGAACACCACGGCCGGACTAGAGCGAAACGCAAAGCGCGTCCTGCCGCCCCGGTAGCCCTGCCGCGATTTTTCTCGGGGCGAGCGCGTGAGCATGGAACGCGGTGTTACTGCCAGGTGAGGCAGGCGCGCGTCGCAGAGCTATTTTTGGTTTGTATTAGCACGGCCGCTACATTTTTTTATGTAGCGGCCGTGGTTTTAGCGTGATGCTGAGCGAGGCCGACGCTTTTACGACGCTTGGGCAAAGGTCGCCACCTCGCGGTGTGTAAAGGCATTGACAAAATTCAACTTCTATTGAAAACGCGCCGAATGGGACGGACGCGTAACGCGTTGTAGGTGCTAGTCGCGGAGGCCACAGCAATGACGAATTACTTTACCTTACCACCCCCAGAGGTCAACACCACCCAGCCGACCGGGAGAGTGGTAGATATAAAAGGCGCGTTCGTAAAGCCCCCAAATTCTGTGACCGTGGCGCAGTGGATAGCGTGCCCGGCATCTGTTATTGCGGACCGAGCGGTCGTGGGTTCGATGCCCGCTGACGGTACTTGTTTTTCTTTGCCATTTGATTGTGTATATTTTTTTCACGTCATTTCCCTGACGGAAATACGTCACTGAAGTCTTGGTGGACCCCGGCATAAAACACTTTCGTGTTAAAAAGCAAGGTTATCCAAGACTATAGACCGTTGCATCGGGTGAGGAGGACCGGACTGGCAACCAGCGCTTTCCTCATTTCTGGCTCGTGCGCGACGGCGCGGAGTGTGCGGGCTGGTGCTTGGATGAGTGGCGTTTTCGAACAATTTTTGCGTGTTTTAGGTCGACCTGCGGATTTCGTTCTGTTTTATTGCGATGTCAGTCAGCGAAAGGTCAACAGGAAACCACTGTGCCGTTTTTTATTGTTCTAACAACTAGAGAAAAAAGGAAACTGCTGTCTGAATAAGTATGCGACGTGCATCACCAAACGCGGAGTGTGTGCGGTTGCAAACACTTCAAGGTACATCGTTTTTGTTACGTTACAGGTTCTAAATCGGCAAGTGCCGCAATATATCCGGAATCTCTTGTATTCCACGCAGTCAAATGTCAATCGGACATGGCCAGATATGCGAACAAACATAAGCGGTCAAGTGCGGCCCTGTCCGGTAAAGTGCAGAACATCTGAGTACCACTCGAGTAGCCACCTGAGTTGTTTTCTGTTCGTTTTATTGTTACATTTTAATATGATGTGTTTGGTCTAACAATTAGCTTTGTAGCTCGGCTCAACACGGTGGTCGCTACAGTTGATGTATACCGGTATTAGCGTGGACGAGAAATCCCTAACTTCGCAGCGGGGCAACCGGCACTATACATTTAATTACTGCTGCGTACCAGCTTTGTAAAACCCGAACATTCAGTGAACACTGCATCAAAAGGACGTGGCGAGATCTTTGTCGTGAGGTCGCAACTTCCGTAAGACAGCGGGGCGTATTGTATACGATGAGCGGTATGAAAGCCGAATAGTTAAAAAAAAAGAATTCTGTGGCTCCGTGTGTAGCATTACCTCAGGAAAACAAATTTTTAAGTGGTCAAGAACCGTGTCCGACAAGTCGCACAATAATATACAACTCAATAATATATATATATATTATATTATATAATATATATATATATATATATATATATATATTATAATATATATGATATTATAATATAATATAATATATATATATATATATATATATATATATATATTATATAATAATAATATATATATATACAACTCAATAACCAAAATAAAGTTTATTCATCCATCCATAGTTAATTCTCTACTAAGCGCGATAGAAAAACCACGTTGTTACGCTTGTCTAATGTTTCTTCAACTGCCAATTTTGCTGTTTAGCTTTGCGAACGACAGAAAGAATTTCGCACGAACAGTACTTCTGGTATATGAAATTATAAAAAAAGGAAAAAAAATAACGCGAATCACCTGCGATGCCTATCAAAGACTCGAGCCCGGGCGCGCTTCGTGCCTCACCGGCAGAAGAAACTCTCTAACCATCGTCATCTTATCGCCGCCGAAGCCCAATGAAATATCACCGCTCTTAAAAGAAAAAGGAAAAAGAAGCGCGCCGGCGTATAAACATCAGCATAGTTTTTATGTACCAGCACCTCCCTGTAAACAGCTCTAACTTCGTCCACACCGGTGGGCAATAAACAAGTGAGTAATAAGCGGTCACTTAAAAGTTGAGAAACAATATAGGCAACTGTTTGTGGGCAACAAACAGATGCCGTGCCACGAAATCGAGACTGCGTGTTCACGCATGACCGCATGTAGTACGAGCGTCGTCGCTGCGACAGCATAAACACACCGTGAATGAAAGAAACTAACTAAAAGATTACAGTCCAAGAAAAAAATTCATTGTATACCCTAAGAGCGGCGGAACTTGCTTGCCCTGCTAGAACGAGTCGAAATATTTGCGTGGTTTTCCAACAGACAGTGCCGAAAATATATGACATCGACCACTTGCGACACGTTCGCACCGCCGTATATTAACATCACGGACCCTCAACGGATCAAACCTTTTCAGGACGTCTTACAGACTCATTTCTTATGTAGGCCGCATCTCTTGATACGAAATACAGCGCGCCAGAACGAAAAAAACCGACTGCAACTGCAGCCGCAAGCATACCTTCCATACAAACGCGGTGCTTCGCACATGCCAGTGGGTTGCCAGACCAGAGACGGCGCCGCCCGCTACGCAATATGGCGGCGCCCACGAAAAAAAGGTCTATAGCAAGGCGGACTTTGATGAAATGAACAGAGAATTACAATGTTTTGTTGACTTGTTTTTTGCTGGTTTTGAGCAGCGATCAGTTGAGCAGAACTGGTTAGAATATAAGAACAAATCGCTCTCACTTATTGATCGCTTTGTACATAAAACAAAGGTTTCATCAAATCCTCGTTCTCCATGGTTTAATAACACGTTAAAACGCATGCGCAAAAAAAAGAAGCGGGTATTCAGACGCGCGAAATTAACAGCCAGAAGTGACCATTGGTCATCCTATCAGATATATAACAGAGAATTCTGCACTACACTTTCGAAAGCCAAAAAAGAATTTTTTGATAAAACTCTTCCTTCGCTACTCCGTTTTAACCCGCGTAAGTTTTGGAGCATCATCAGCGGAACGAAAACGCGACAAATTCAATTAATCGAGTCTAATGTCCCAGTTGCTCTTAGCGAGTGCAGCAATGTTCTGAATGAGTCATTTGCGGCACACTTTCATCAGAGCCCCTCTACGATATTCCCGCATTTCACAAGAACCAATTTCTTGCCAATGAACCCCATCATCATTGACGCAGTTGGTGTTGAAAGACTGATTGCCAATTTGAAAGTGTCTTCAGCGGCTGGTCTAGATTGTATTTCGTCAAAAATGTTGAAGTGTACACAAGTCTATTCTGCTTTAATATTGTCAAAACTTTTTGAACAGTCATTGCAGACGTCCACACTGCCATCTGACAGGAAGGCTGGGAATGTGGTCCCTGTACATAAATCTGGTGATGTACATTCCCCTAATAACTACCGTCCGATGTCATTAACATCCATCCCAGTAAAAATCTTGGAACATGTAATATACTCGCAGCTTACAGATTTCCTTGAGTCTAATTCCTTCTTTAGTATTTATCAGCATGGATTCCGTAAAGCAGTTCCATGCGAAACGCAGTTGTTGTGTTTTACTAACGGCTTATTTATTAACGCAGATCTTGAACTTGATACTGACTGCACATACTTAGATTTCGCTAAAGCGTTCGACACCATCTCACTTGAACTACTTATTTTCACACTTAACCAGGTCAATATTGACCCCAACGTACTTGCATGGATTAAAGAATTTCTCTCTAACCGTAGCCAGTATGTGACAGCTAACAATTTTTGTTCACCTAATTCCGCTGTAACCTCTGGTGTACCACAAGGGTCCGTTTTAGGCCCACTGCTTTTCCTAATTTATATTAATGATCTTCCTTCTGGTGTTTCTTCCTCAACAGTCCGACTATTCGCAGATGACTGCGTAGTTTACCAAAAGATTACTCGCCATGCCGATCATCTTAACCTCCAACGCGATCTAGATGCAATATATGAATGGTGCAAGAAATGGCTTATGACACTTAATATTACTAAATGTAAGAGCATGCGAGTTTCACGCCACACTACTACCCACTGTTCGCGTACATACTCCCTCAATAACATTCCGTTACCATCTGTTGAAAATTATAAATATCTTGGTGTTCATATATCTTCTCATCTTTCATGGAATATGCACGTAGAATATGTGAGTAACAATGCTAACCGCACGCTTGGTTATCTGCGTCGAAATTTTTCCTCTGCCCCATCGTCCATCAAGCTAACACTGTACAAAACATTGGTAAGATCAAAATTAGAGTACGCATGCGCCATATGGGACTCAATTCATGCCATTCTCATTCAAACTCTCGAAGCCATTCAAAATCGCGCAGCGCGTTTCATCTTATCGAATTATTCACGTCATTCCAGTGTCACATCCATGAAGAACACCCTAAACTTGCCTGACCTTTCGTTGCGCCGCAGATTGTCTCGCCTTAGCCTTTTTCACAAAATCTATCATTACCACAGCTATTTGAAGGACGCCCCATTTCATTCACCTCGTTTCATATCACCGAGGAGCGATCATCGCTATAAGGTGGGCCTGCCATTCTGTCGCACCAGATTGTGCAATGACTCGTTTCTTGGACAAGCGCCGCCTGGAACCACCTTCCCGCCTCCATCGCCTGCAAAACGGACGACAAAGATTTCAACCTCGCCGTACAAGATGCCCTGTAACTTCTTTCTGTTTTTTTCTTTTTTGTTAACTGCACTTGTAATTGTTTTCCCCACTCCTTTCTGTAGTGCCTTCGGGCCTTGAAAGTATCTTTAATCAATAAATAAATAAAATAGCTGCACCTTCATATAGAGTACTTGCACGAAAACGACTGAAGCGTGAGTGCATTAGAATTCCTATAAATGACCTGTTGTGTCTTAAAAAAACACCGTGTATAGAGCGCTCACCCACGCTGCCGTGGATAATCGCTATTTTAAGAACTGAGCTCATTTTAGCGATATTACTTTGCTTTTTTTTATTCCTTAATAAGTGCAGCAGTTTTCTTTTGCTACACGTTATTGGCTTTCTCAATAAAGTCAGTGTTTATATTACGCGTGCGCGGCTGTTAACAAACTGCTCTTTTCCAGCTGCTTGGACGAAGATGACTTGCACTCAATATGGCCATGGATGCATGCCGCTGCAGTCTTGCCCTTTGAAGTTGAGGCTGACACTCACGGGATGCGGTGCAGGTTCTGTCTGCTGCAACATCCGTAAGATGCACACATTTTTATTGCAACGCATAATATCACAATCTTTGTAAACACTCAATCAAGACTCCGGAACATTTATTTCTTGCTGAACGTGCATATTTATGCGGGGATATTATAAGCATAAAGCATGCCAAGGGGCTTAATTTCAAACGCATTAGCAAATACCTAATCGTACAACTGATAATATATGGGTTATTAAGTGACTTCCTCTGCTGCAGAACAAAGTTACCGCTTGGAGTATCACAGGCAGACGCTCTTCTTTTTTCCGCAGGGACACTAAGGTCCTTTTATATGGACAACAGGGATATGACAGAGCATGTCTAAGTAGGTCATAACTAGTCTTCAAATTTAGAAGTCCCCGTAGCAAAAAAGAAACAAAAAGATTCTCAGTATGCAAATTGACATAAAAGCACAAGTGGTGCATGTGTCCTTAGAATATATTGTTACTGAACTCAGGTATGCGTTTTTGAAGCTAATGCGCTGACTGTGTACATGTGGACCTCACGATTATTAGCAAATTTTATAGTGATGTGAACATATATTACAGATTTTAACGTTCTAGGCAAATTTCATGAAGCCGGCTTCAAAAGAAGAGCTGAAAAACTATAACGCTGCCCCAGAAAAAATTTTGTTCCTCTTCATGGACACTTTTTCTGATCAGCCCCTAGGCATTACAGCAAGGAAGTTACAAGCTTAAAACAACAAAAAAACGCCCGAATTCAGATTGCATATTAGCTCCAATAACAGACAATTTCACTAAGCGAGAGTTTCTACATACAACGACATCCACACAGGTACGTCCTGGCCTTGTATTACGAAATTTTGCACTTCTGTCTATGGGGGTATATAAATTGACGGTTTAAGTAACTTCCGCGAACTATTGCAGGTATTCAATTGACTCTTTTGTACAAAGGGTTTTCGCGCAATTATATTTGGCGTCATGGCTTCACTTTCTGGAAACCTATTCAACATGCGTAAAGTGCAGCGCGCACGGGAAAGGACGGGCGAAAGGGAAGAAGCAAACAGGACTAGCGCTAGTCCTTCTGTTTCGCCCGTTGTTTCCCGAGCGCGCTGCACTTTACGCATGGTGAAGATATACCAACTAGCTCAAGTTTATATCTAATTAAGCGAATCGAAGACTGATCACTTAACATTCCGTTTTTTGGTGCTGATCGTGCAGCGAAAACTATGCTTGCTTCACAGCATTGTCTATGTTCAAGCAAATCATCGAATAATGACGTGTTGAGTCACAACAAACTGTGGACGCCAGGAAGTCAAAGTTATTTTCAAGTAACCACTTACCGCACACAAAGGTTTGCCCTCCGCGTCTGCTAGCACGCATTCTAAAGCTACAGGCACTCGATGGCTGTTGTAAGGCGCCAGCAGTGCCCCAAGCGGCGGCATGTGAAGCAGAAAACGCCGAGAAGGCTCTGTTACTTTGGAGACCGCATTCGAAGACAAGCGGCGGCGTTTTTTTTTATTGCGATAGCAATTACATGGACAGCCTCGGCTGGTTTTTGCCGTCTTCGCCGTCATGCACCGTATATGTATAAGTATATATATATATATATATATATATATATATATATATATCCCAAAGAAAAATAATCCAGAATAATGCTGCCCAAGCGCGGAATCGAACCAGCGACCTCTCGCTCCGCAGCGCGTGGCGCTAACCACTACGCCACAAAACTCAAATCCTTCACGTAGCTAAGGGCGAGCGTTATATACACACCCTTTACCGCTACATGTACGCTTTTGCGTTAGTGGTTTGGCGCCCAAGGCAAATAGAAGCGGCAGCAACAGTGTTTTTTTGAACAATGAACGTAGCGTTGAACTGTCGAACGTGCGCTCAGATAGCAAAGCCCATCGCCGGGATTCTGGGGGACTCTCGCACAGTCGTTTGCTGTAGTGGGTGCGCTCAATGGCCGACAGGTCATCTAGAACAGATGACACGGTTTCCTTTCATGTCTTTCCACTGAAAAGTGCTGTCGGAACATCAAACGAGTCAGGTTCTTTGTGGGATGTTATGCTTTTAGGCGTTTGTTTTCGATCGGAGGCGGCCCAGAGGGGGCACGATGCCTCCTCCATTTCGTGACTGCAAACGATACAGGTCCGATTAGCGACACATCGTAAAATAGACTACTTTGCTTTTTAACTGCCGAACAATGTTCCTCACTGCTGTCAGGAGGGCATCTGGCCGGAAGACGAGTCCTGACAGCGTAAGTACACCCGTGGCGATGTCAGTTATTTTGCGCTGCGGTTTTAAAGCCTTGACCAGCTGGCGTACTCGTTTTCGTGCGCGTGCTCTGGAGAAGGGTCACCGCTTGCACGAGGCAGGTCACGTACACGATATCACGGAATATAAAGGCGACCGCGAGTGCAAATTGCGTTGCAAGTGCGCCCCGCAGACGAAGTTTAATGCCATAAGCTACGATGTGGAGCTAGATGTAAGTCGCACCTTGTCTTGTTTTCTAACACTTTGTTATTAAGTGCGAGGCATTTCTTAGCGAACCTCAGGCACATTGGCGCTTTCTATCTATGTATCTATCTATCCATCTAGCCGCCTACCTCTGGGCGCTCTCCAGGTCGTATCCATACATTGGAATATACCAAAATTTGGCTGGGCAGGGAATCAGTGTATGACGAACACGATTCACTGGTCATGACAGGAATACCGCAAAAACGGCTGTGGCGTACGTCATGAAACCCATTCTCTGAGTCACTTGTGGCACAAACCCATATACCACAGTGAATGTTATGCGGGTATGTACCACAGTCTCAATGATTCACAGTCTCAACGAACACAGTAAGCGCCAACATACACATTGAAACGCAAAGCAAGTGAGGGAGCTGAAGGCAGAACTACCTTGGAACACGCTCGACTGCCATGCACTCGTCCACATGGTCCGCCAGAATGACGCAGTATTCTCTTCAATTCTTATGAAGCTAGGCGATTGCCTCATGCTGACCAAGTATGACATCAGATTGGTTGATAGCCGCTTCGTGACACACGAAGAAGCCGCCGCTAAATGTCCTGATGGCATACGGCTATATTACAGCAATGCGGACGTCGACCGCTACAATGCGCGTAGCCTCGACGCTGCGGACAACGTGTTATGTCATCGCGCATGCGATAACTAGCTATAAGAACGAGGAGGTACACAGTGATGCCATGACCAAGGTGGCCAAAATGAACGCAAGCGACATGGGCGGCTTGCCGGCCTCAATTTGCTTAAGCATCGGCAAGTTGTACACGATCAGAGACAACATCGGTGTAAGCGCCAGCCCCGTCAATGGAAACATGGGCACCTTGTCGTATACACCGATATTGTATATCAGCGTTGGGACAAGGAGCGAATACGAGGAGAACGAAGTGGCGCCACCGAGGACTCTGAGCTCGTGACCAGGCTGCCTGCTTTTCAGTGTGTTCTGAAAAGATAATAAAGGAATGTTATAATACTGGCGATGAGGATGGGATTCGAACCCACGCCGGCTTTCCTGTCGGCTTTCGCGGTTTTTATTCAAGCAGCATACGACACCGCACACCACAACGCAGAAAAGGCCTGCAGAACTAATGTTCGGAAGGCAGCCGCCGTCTCACCTGGATGCGCTACACCCGCGAAAACTTACTCAAGAGGGGAAGGTGGATGACATGGCTGACATGGCAGAACATTATGCGCCAGGCGACAAGGTGTGGCTTAAGAATTTCCTCAACAAACCCGCATGGCTACCCGCTGTAGTAGTTGAAGCATGCGGCAAAAGGTCGTTTATAACCATGACCCAAGATGGCAGAAAGCACAGGCGTCATGTGGATCATATGAAGAGAAGGTACACGGGGATTGCAAACGCCGTTCAAGAATCACCCTAATATTCTTGGCCAGAAGACGATGCACATGAAGACAGTCGCTACCCTACAAGACTAAGTTCAGGTGCCGAATGTGAGACGGAAGATGCGCCCGCAGCTTTTGGTTCGTCTCCTAATGCGGACGCGGATTCGGCCTCTGAAGCGAGGACGCTGGAGAAAACGCAGCCCACACCAAGCTCGCAACCCGTTTCAGACGGTAGGCCACGCAGCCGCTATGGTCGTATTCTGAAGGCGCCAGATCGACTGTCTATGTGAAGATGCCGTCATCGAATTGACTTCAATAAGGATCACTACAGGGGGGAAGTATTGTATATCAGCGTTGGGACAAGGAGCGAAGACGAGGAGAACGAAGTGGCACCACCGAGGACTCTGAGCTCGTGACCAGGCTGCCTGCTTTTCAGTGTGTTCTGAAAAGACAATAAAGGAATGTTATAATAATCGAGCGTGACGAGCAAGGCAACCTCGTGCGACTGTGGCTTGAATTTCCAACGTCCACGGTAGGCATTGTCGTCCCAGCCAGCGCGAAGCACATTACTACCGCACACCCCTCAAGAGAACTGAAATGGGTGCCCGTGGTAATGTGAACCACATCAATTGCGATATACGCTAGAAAAATATCTCGTGTAAGAGGACACAGTTTCCCCTTGCGCAAGCAAACGCCATAATTATAGGTAAGTCACAAAGGGCCACACGCGCCCAGCTAAACTACGGATGCGATAAGCGCCAACCACTGAAGTTGGTCTACCTAGCACTTTCCAGGGCTACCATCCTCGACAGCCTATACCTCATATTTGAAACTTTTTTAGCGCGCACAGAAGACGAAGACAAAGAAAGGAGGTACAAACAAGCGCTTACTCAGAACTGATTTATTTTTTGAAAGGGACTTAACATATAGGCACAAATAACCATCACAAAGCATATGCGGAGCAAGTCATGAGGCATATTAGCGGAATACAACAAGTTAACCACAGTTCAAAAAAGACATTTCTTTATCAGTAAGCGCCACCGATGGTTGACTGATACACGTTTTCCCACACCTACTTACATTTAAAGCTTCCATGACTTCACGTGTAAGTTTATCACTGTGAGCGAACAAAAATGTCTATGTCACTGAAAACAGGATTACAATGACACGATTTACAATGATTGGACAAGTGCGAAAACATTTCTTTCCTCGGAGAACTTTTATGTTCTTATGTTTTATGTTCTTATCGGATACCGCTAAATTGTGGAAATATGTATATAGAACAGGCCGCTGCATCAATACGCGTCTAAAAGAACATAAAATTTATCTTGGGAAAGAAACCTTTTCGCACTTGTCCAATCACTGTAAATCATGTCATTGTAATCCTGTTTTCAGTCACACAGACATTTTGTTTGCTCATTGTGATAAATTTACACGTGAAGTCACGGAAGCTATCCGTATAAGTAGGTATGAGAAAACGCGTATCAGTCAACCATCGGTGGCGCTTACTGATAAAGAAATGTCTTTTGAACTGTGGTTAACTTGTTGTATTCTGCTAATATACCTCATGACTTGCTCCGCGCATGCTTTGTGACGATTATTTGAGCTTATATGTTTAGTCTCTTTCAAAAAATAAATCAGTTGTGAGTATGTGCTCGTTTGTACCTCCTTTCTGTGTCCTCGTCTTTTGTGCGCGCTAAAAAAGTTTCAAACACGAATTCATACCAACTCGCCCACCTATCAGTTTACAGCCTATAGGAAACCCAAGCTCAAGTTTGCGGCCCGACGACAGCGCCTCACTGCAGCTCTGGAGAGAAGCTTTGGCGCAATTGGGGGCAAGCGCAGCCGACTCGATTTGTTTGTCGGCAGCGGGAACATGCGCGCGCGGACGCTGCTCACTCGGTGTGGGGAACTGGGGCGCCATGCCGACATCTTGACACGCTGACCCGAGAGGTTTGCTTTGCGAAGCTGCATTTCCACGTTGGCAGAGCGACCCCTCCGGAGCGCAAGCGAGGTCCGAAGTACTGCGGTGTCGTGGCCTGCCACAACAGTGCAGACAACACCAAGGCACGCGATTCACGTGTGAAACTGTATCGGTTCCCAGGCATGTCGCACCAGAAATAAAAGCGGCAAGCGTGGAAAGCTGACAGCGCTGTCTCGCCTTTTATTTTGGCTGTCTTAGTTCATGGCTTTCGCTCGTTTCGGCTACCTGAATCAGTCGTAACGCGGCGCATGCACGCAGCGACTACAGTAATGATTACTCGCTGTCTTCTCGCATTGTGAAAGTCCAGTTACGGTTGTAGGTGAAACAACTTTGTGTGTTTATTCCCCGTGTTCGTGAGACCTACCCGTCCTTGTTGATCGGTCACACTCGCGTTATACCGTTAGCGTTGCGCGGTTGGTTTAATTCAACCGAACTCGGCACATTGTGAGAAGTTCGGCGCCTGCAATTCACGCGTCGGGAGAATGCGTTATCAAGCTGGAACGGACGTCAGTGCATTTTCAGCAAGCATTGAGATCGTTCTGCAGGTTTTCTTAGTTTTTGTCACTTTATTATGGCGATATATATTTAAGCCGCTTAATATAACTGGCACTTAATTCATGCTTTGTAATTGCAACCTTGAAGTAACCACCTTCCGACTTTCTGCGATTTTCTAGGCGCGTTCGCGCAGCAGGTTTTACACGCCTGTGAAGTCAATATCCTCATAAAAAGAGTGCAAGCATGACGCGAGAGCCGAAAAAATGAGGCGAGCAGTTCATCTTGCTTCACAGTGCTTAAAGCTCAGCTAGCTGCCTCGCGTCTTAATCGGCGGGTGATTCTCCAGCGGCACGGAAGACTTGACTCTAACCTTCTCGGGAAACAGTGCCATGGCCGCATAATTTCTTTTTTTTTTCGTACGCCGCAAAAGTTTGTTCACGAAAGTACACGGCTGCTACTGTAATCATGCCATATCAAAAAAAAGAACAATCATATGATTCGTAGTCCACACCGCAGAAAATTGATAGCGTGTACGGCTTCATTTCGGAGTGCATGTGGACCATTATTCATCTTTAAAATGACAGAATGAGACTTACCTCGAGGTGTATGTCCTACACGGTGTAATCACGACTTGGGAAATGCATTTCGCTTTGAGTCAGGCGTTGTTGTCGTCGATCGTCTGCTCTTCCCCTTAAAAGTGATTGACTGGCCTTTCTCCTTTAACCAAGTTCGCTCTTCAGAAGTGTCAGTCAAGCTTCAAGATCCTTTTGAAGCCGCACTGTCGATGTCTTTATCAATTATCGATGTCTTTGTCAATTCCGGGAAACCCGAAAAATGCCCGAGCCAGATTTTTCATCGCCGTCATGCCTTGATGAGTGTCGTGCAGCAGCTGCAGCACTAATTTCCGAACTACGGCGGGTATCACGGTTCCATGGCCTCAATGAGCAATATCGTTGCTGCAAATCAGCTCGTCTTTCTTCTGGAAGAAATGCCGCAATGTTTCTTGTGTTGACGGCAATTTCATTGGCCAGCCTTAGCGAATGTAACGCATAAGCGACCTGCGCAGGCCATCAGGTGCTGTTAATTCGGCGAATTCATGCAACGACACCACTCCGGTGTTTAGATGGTCTGCGAGCAGCACATACTCTCGTTCGTCTTTCAGCATTGACTTCACTGTCATGTCATCGTGCGGCATTTGCACAGGAAGACAACTCAATGTGTCGGCCGCAGTCACGTCCTTTCCCAGTTTGTACTGAATGGAGTACTTCTAACCACCATGTAAAAGAGCCCAACTCCCTATCCTTGCTGCTGTCAAAGGTGGTGTCGGCTTATCGGGACTAAAACGGCGCATTAGCGATTCATGATCTTGACCAATATAAATTTGCTTCCCACCAAATACTCGCAGAACTTCGTCACGCCAAATACCACCGCTAAGGCTTCGCGCTCAATCCGGAAATAATTTCGCTCGGCTGAAGAGAGTTTGCGAGATCGAAACCCGACTGGGTGGTTTACGCCATTCACTCTGTGATACAAGACTGCCCCATACCGCATGAGGATGCGTCCATTTCCAGGATGAGTGGTTTGGTGGGGTCATAGTGCGTCAAAAACTGCACCTCTTTTATGAACCACTTCACTACTGCCTCGAATGCATCCTCTTGCTTAGCTTCCCATTGCTAAGGCGTCTTCATAACAACTCGTATACCGGCGTAAGTATTTTAGCCAAGTTGCACAAGAATGCGTCGTAATACGCAACCAGGCCTTACAGTGCGTGCAGTTCCGTTACACCCGTACGTCGAGGCATTCGTAAGAGAGCGTCGATGTTTTCAGTCTTTGGCCTCAGGCCACTTGCGCTAATGCGATGACCAAGCAATTCCACCTCCGGGTGACGAAATCTGCATTTGAGCTTGTGAAGCCTAACACCGGCTTCCCTGAACCGCTGGAACGCCTTGCGCAATTTTTCACAATTTCCTCTTTCTCCGGCGACCGCCACATCTTCCAAGTATACTTGTGCCCCTGGGAGACCCTTCAGTATCGCTGCCATTCGCTTCTGAAAAACCGCCGATGCTGGCGCAACACCAAACGGTAACCGGTTAAAGCAATGCAACCCTTTAGGCGTGTTTGCCACCAACAGCTTGTTGTCGCGTCATCTATTAGTAGTTGGCTGTATGCATCCTTCATGTCCATTGTACTAAATACTTCCGCTCCACTGAGCTTCACAAGTACATTCGTAATCTTTGGCAGCGGATGCTGCTTGGTGTGGCATGCTGGGTTGACTGTCGTTCTAAAATCGCCACACAAGCGGATGGAGCCGTCTTTCTTTACGACGGGAACGGGTGGCGCTGCCCACTCGGCGCTGGCGACCTGTGTAAATATGGCCGTGTTGACCAACCTTGCGATTTATTCATTTACACACTCTCGTTGCGCGCATGGCACAGAACGGGCCTTACAGAATCGCGGTGTGGCTCCCTCGCGAACTGCATGTGAACGGGATAACCCTTGATTAGTTCCAGCCCTGGCGAAAACAGATCTTCCATATTTTTTTCTTCAGCATAGCTGCAATGGAAATTTCGTCAGTAGTTGGTGGCTTACTGTTATTGATGTCCAGGTTGAGCACTAGGCCTCCGGTACGCTGGAATGCTTGAGTTATGTCCCGCCCACACAGATTTCGGGCGGAACATCACAGACTCTCAGGCCGCATGCAGGAATTATCAGCAAGGAAAAGGCGGTGCCAAGGCACACCAGATACTTACCGAAATCAGCAGAGAACTGGACAGTAGCTATACCCAAACAATAACTTGAGCCCCGGGACACGAGGGTGTTACTGGGAACCTCTATGCAGATGAGGCGGCTCGAGGTTTCACTAATTACCGAGCTGCCGATAGCAACATCGTGGAGGACCCCACACCCATTGATCCTAGTTACAAAGCGGTCCTGCAATATTCCAGGGATTTGAGGAGACTAATCAGCGCCGCACAAGAACCTTTCAGCCATGGATTCTGCGGCGTTACGTAGGCTCCAAACGGACACATATACAAACATTCATAGATTACATGTGTACTAACCCACAGCATACAAAGACATATGGCCATGGCGTGGGAGCACAACGCTCTACCACATCATATGGGAGTGCACGGCTCATACCGAAGAGCAAGAGGTTGATAACACCAGATTGAGGTGGGAGGCATTGCTGTCCAGCCCTGCCCTCGGTGACCAGCTCAGGCTGGTCCGGAGGGCCAAAAGGATGGCGAGGGCCAGCGGTGCCCTAGAATAGGGGCCTGACCACGCAGCGTTGCCTTGTTTTAGAGGCAACGAAGTCTTGCGCAAATAAAGTTTTGTTCTTCTTCTTCTTCAGCCGAGGAACACTAGCGTCGCGTTGACGGTTTTTCCAGCGTATGTGACCGGGACTTCCATCTGTCCTTTCACTGGTAGTCTTCCGGTAGTCTTCCGATTAAAACGACGACTTCTCAGCTTGCTGATTCCTTATGGAAAACCGATACCATTCCGCTATCTCGTTGCCTTTTGGCGCAACGTACTCGGCCAATTTTTAAACTGTCTTCGTATGTCATATCCTGAATCTTCTCAGGTACATAACGGCCTGCCAGGCGGTATACCGTCTTGGTATAATGGCGCTAACCAGTAAGGCCGACCCCGCCATGGTGGTCGACCCCGCCAAGATCGCGGGATCGAATTCCGGCCTCGGCGGCTCCATTTTTGATGGAGGCGAGAATGTTTGAGGCTCGTGTACTCAGGTTTAGGTGCATCTTAAAGAACCTTAGGTGGTCGAAATTTCCGGAGCCCTCACGGTGTCTCTCATAAACATGTCGTTGTTTGGGACGTTAAAACCCCAGATATTATAATTATTATTAACCAATACGGCCCGACGCTCCTTCGTATCGACAATCTTATGAGCTTCGAAGAAAGCTTCTAATCGCACCTGGATGCTTCCCACTTGTCGTCACCTTCATCAAAAACAGGTGGCACGCCATGCGTCGCCATGCTGTTCCCTGGCCGCGGGGGTTAATCAACTCGTCGCCACTGAAGCAACCGATGGCTAAACAGGAATGAACGCAGGTTTATTGAGTTAGTCGTTTAAGTAAGCAACTCCGGTGTGACGTTATGTCACTCATACGCATGCGCTCGTGGCATTTTCTGGCGTCACATCACAACCAAAACAATCAACTCAAGCACGCCGCTCTCAACGTAAAGTCTGTGCAAGCGCACGTGCACGGCCTCGTAAAAGGCGCTCTGCTCACAGAAACTCGCGTGTTAGTGTTTTCACTAGATAAAGTTCTAGCGTTATACGTAGCCAAGTTCAGATTCAGAGCAGCGCTTTGCGGTAGGTGGCGAGACACTGGAAGTTGTAAAGGAGTACGTCTACTTAGGACAGGTAGTAACCGCGAAGCCGAACCATGAGAGTGAAATAACTAGAAGGATAAGGATGGGATGGGGCTCATTCGGCAAGCATTATCAAATCATGAATGGTAGTCTACCACTGGGGCTCTTCGATTTTCCACTTCTGGCTACCCGCGGGCTGCCAGAGCCAGCCAGAGCGCGCTCGTTTTTCTCGGGTTGCTCCGACCCCCCCGCGGTGAACTTCCGGTTGGCGTTCGTTTTTCTCGGGTTGGACGGTTCTGGCGACCCGCGGGGAGCCCGAGGGTCGCCAGAACTTTCCAGGACAATTTGTCTGAGTCTGAGTCTGAGTCTTTATTTCAGACATGCATACAAAAAAAAATATATATATACATGGCTGAGGAGGAGGGAAAAAAAGCCGCACAGTCGCGGCTTGACGTGGAAGCTCTCTGGAAGGTTTCGGGCTAGCAGACGCCGAAAAGAGACGATACGCGCTCGCCGCCATCTTTGTGAGGACTCGACGGATTGCAATGCGGGCGCTTGCGGACTACACCTTTGCTTGTCCTTACGCTCGGGCCGCTCGGCGCCGTTCCGCCGTGCGAGATGGCGCAATTACGAGTGGCGGCGAGCACTTGGAGCTAATGTTTATTGCTTTTCTTATGTGTCCGGTGAAGTTTCCTTCCGTGAACAACGCGGCGAACTGTCGCGTTCTAACCATTCTAACTGCGTCGTGCACATGTCCCGAAAGTTATGTACACGTACGTACGAACGCATGGAGACCCCTTTCGAGTTTATTTTTTCGTAGTAGTATTCGATTGTGGTGTCGTGTGTGCTTTATGTGCATTTAGCTGAGACGATTGTGATCGAACTACCTATTTCGCTCCGTCTTATGTTTGCGTGCGTGAACCCCGTCAGAACTTATTTCAGCTAGGCCTTCGATGTTGATAAAATGCACTGATCGAATAAAAGCGATCGCGACATTGTTTTTTGTGTGATCCTCGTTGGTCGCGAACGGCGTGCGAGCGTACTTCGATCTACGGGCCAGTATATGAGGTATGGTATTATGTTATGCTACGACGCGTCGATGTGAAAAAACGAAGATGAATTCAGAAATGTATACATCCTTTTGTTGCTTATTTCATCGTCGGCTTTGTCTTTTTCCACCTCTTAGTAATAATTCCATGCAGTATGTACGCGGTTATCACCTATCGTAGCTCAAATAAAAGCTGAGCTAGTACATCTTAGGACTGGAAAAGAGGCTCAGGCAGCATCTGCCAAAACGAGTCGAAGACGCGTCACACAGAAGTTTATCTTAGATATGACGCGCACTCGTGGTACCCATACCGCCGCATGTCTCAAGTTATGACAAAACGCAGCTGGTCAACGCGTGTGTGCGACGTAGTACGCGATAGATCCTCGAGCTCTTTTGGGAACACGATCACTTTCGCGAGATTTTCGCGTCGTGTTGTGCAGCGACTGTTACACGTGCTAAGCAGACGTGATCGAGCTGGTTAAGCCGTTAGCGGCGCGGTAGCTCACCTTCCATCGCTTTCGTGGCGCCGTGCGCCAGCTGGCTGTTTTAATTGTTCGCGGACGGGGCGAGTTGCGCACGATTTTGCGAACGTACGTGATCGTATCCCAAATCCGTATGCTCGAGAATATCACTTCAGCTCTTCAGCAAACCTAGCCACATATTTTCAAGCGGGCAATGCAGAAAAACCAACGCGCATGCGGCGCAAAGTTTCGTTTGCTGCCACGGCGGTAGCGTTTGTTTACGTTTACGCTGGCTGTCCCAGCGTTCGATTTTGTAATCTTGGGGCAGCTTCGGGTTGTCTCGGGCTTCCCACACATGTGACCAAGACGCTGCTTCCTGTCCCGACCGGAACTTGCTGGCTGACCCTCTGGCTATCTCTGGCTGCCAGAGAACTGCCAGAAGTCCGAAAATCGAAGAGCCCCACTATCCCTCAAGAGGAAGGTATATAACAGCTGCATCCTACCGGTTCTTACCTACGGAGCAGAAACCTGGCAACTTACAAAGAGGGTTCAACTTAAGTTGAGGACGACGCAGCGAGCGATGGAAAGGAAGATAATAGGTCTAACCTTAAGAGACAGGAAAAGAGCAGAGTGGGTCAGGGAACAGGCGGGGGCTAAGGATGTCATAGTTGAGATAAAGAAGAAGAAGAGATGGATATGGGCCGGGCACGTAGCACGTCGGCAGGATAACCGGTGGTCATTAAGAATAATTGACTCGATTCCAAGAGATGGCAAACGCGTGACGGGGAGACAGAAAATTAGGTGGGTAGATGAGATTAAGAAGTTTGTAGATATAACGTGGCAGCAGAGAACACAGGACCGGGTTGATTGGCGGAACATGGGAGAGGCTTTTGCCCTGCAGTGGGCGTAGACAGACTGATCATGATGATGATAGATGAGGTAATCATTAGCAGATATTTGGCCTCCTTGAATTGAATTCACAGCGTTGTAGCACCAGGATTTTCGTGGACTATGTTTTACAAGGGCTCGCTGGGAGAAACTGAAATTTTCGTCTTTTGGTATACTTAATTTGTATGCGATTTCATTCTTAAGCCACTCTGTTTTGGTGTGCTGCTTGTTGCGTTTCAATGTGCTCGTGTTTACGGTGTGTGCAAATGTGCTACCTTGTGAAATAATATTTATTTTGCGAACACACATTTTTGTATTAAGAACAAACTCTTTTGTACAGGTTTATGTAGTAGCGGATTTTCATGTATCCAAGGACAGCTAGAAACTAGTTGGCAAATCATTCCAAGTGTTCCACAGACGATCAAGGACAGACTGATCACTAGGTTTAGAGCAGTGTTTAAGTATCTGTCGACTCACCCGCTTATAAGCCTTGAAGATGCCTAGTGAAAATGATAAAGGGGCACTCTTATGGTCCGAGATGCTGTCTCGAGCACACAAACTGTATTTTGTCACTTAATAGAACTTTTTGTTGGGCTAGTTGGTACATGCTTACTGAAAAACGAAAAAGACGCGTACCATCAAGGAAAAAGTAAGGACAGGACAGAAAGGGCGTATACCCCCTTTCTGTCCTGTCCAAAATACCACCTGTATTTTGTCATACCTGCTTCTTGAAAACCAAGTAAATCTTCAATTCTGTAGTGGCGGCGAATATGGTGGACATAGCAACCGCTTGAATAAAGTTCCAAGGCAACGTAATTACAGTAAAGCGATTGAGTACTCCTGAGGCAGCACAGATTTTACACTAGTTGATAGCGGGAGAGTTACAATTACTGCTGAATGTAGCATAATCGCCTTGAAATGAATGCAGGAAAGTGCTTACTTTAGTCATACAGTCAGGTAAGACGCGTGCAGCAGGAAATGTATTTAAAAATATGTGGCCCCAACAACGTATGCTTATGCGAAGCCTTTCGGAGTCTTTGGTAAGGTTAATAAGCACTCCAATAATCGGATGTTGTGCCACCACCTGGAATAGGCCGGTTGTCTGTCAATGTACGGTGTGATAGAGCGACGAATGGCACCAGTAATGTTGGCATATGGCAAATATTCAGTAACAAAACAATGTGCGGATGGTTGTTAGAAGCAAATATTTGAGTTTGTCAATAATATTGTTCAATCTTTATGGATTTGCGTGTACAATTATTATTTCTTGTTGGGCGGTATTATGTTTTTTTTCAATGAGAACTCGCATTACAATGCGGAAGTGCTACGCACTTGATCTTTGCAACATCTCACACAGGCCACGTATTGTTATATTTTAGTTTCTCGCCGAAAAGGAGCCCGCGTTTCCTGCTATCGCTGTCTTCCTTAATGGTGTCCTAAGGCAATATTTGCTTGCGCAGCCTACCTCTTCTCAAAGGTGTCTCGGGAAAAGTATATTTTTCCATTATACAAATGAAGCATGTATTCGCACCACCTGGCACATTGCTGCACCATCAAGTCATCTATGTTGTCTATGTGAGAGTATTAATTTACTGGTCCCGAGAAACAGCAGAACTATTGTCTTCTGGGCACAGTAATTTAATTCCGCTCCAAATGCGCGTTTATTTTTTATTATCTCTTTTTCCCACGAGAAGGGTAGGCGAGACTTTATACAAGTAAGATGAGGCATGCGGAAGCGAAATACTGAAATATCCGTCCGCCAAATACAACAGCCCAGTATCACACGTTTTCATACAATTATTTGCAAGCTATGTAACTATGATATTGCAGAGAAGAAAACAAGGACACTGATATTGTAGCACGTTTAGTGGTTTGATAAGTTGTCAAACAGCGTGGCCCTAAACAAGGATGTACTGTATGCAGCTACCACTGGGAATCCAACAATCCCAGACAAATACAGCTCGTCATACAAGTACAACCTACAATAAGCAGTAGTAAGCATTGATCACTGGTCGCTGATCAGTCATCAGGCGGGAGCACAGGTCGGTCGTATGAAAATTGATGTGGCTGTCGATTCTTTAAAATTGATATAGAGAAGGATTTCATTCGCCCAATTACAACATATGCAATGCCGTCATTGCATCATAGCCATGTTGTACATGAGTTGTTTTATGCGCTTCGAGATCAGGCGTATTCTTTTTCAGCTTTGGCTCAGGACATCGTACGCTTACAAGACTGAAAAATGTGACCATAGCAATTATCTGTATGCAGTCGCAAGAAGTTAGGAACGGAATGTGTAACCGCTGGTAGAAGGAATTCGCACTAGCCTCTAATTTTGTATTTAAAACTCAAAAGCCTAATATATGTGTTGAGGATGTATGTTGTGTGTGTCGCGACCCGTGAAAAATTCTCGTAAAATGGAGCTAGTTCTGCTAACGCAGCCACAATTTCAAATTATGTCCTCATACATCATTTCTCCGTGTGTGGAAGCAAGGTAAGGCACTTTCACAGTTAAGCACACGACAGTTAATACGATAGCGAATTTAGGAAACGTGTTTTGTCTGCAAATAAATGATAAAAAGTGCTACGCAAAGTGCCTGGTTACTCGTTTACATTTCGCAAACATTTCATTTTTAGTGAATGCCAGGACACTCGTTAGCGTACACCTTTAGCGCACTTGTGATGCTTTAATGGACTTGTAAATACCAACTAGTGCTTTATTGTATGTCTTGTGATGTTCTTATTTCTTTTCTGCAGTAAAAACCAAAAGCTGCTCCCAGGTTGGCGGTCAATGTCTCAAACGTTGCCGAGGATATGGAGTTCGGAACCACTACGCCAAATGCGACATAAAAGGGCTAAAGTGCTGCGTATACGTGCAATAGTAGGGGTCTCAAAAGCCAATGGCACGCGCAGAGTAATCCTTGATGTCATGGGCAGTTTACCACTGCTATGATAGATACGGAGCAATAAAATGGTGGAGGAAATGCTGGAACAATGTTATTTTGACATGACGTAGTGTCCCTTGTTGGTTAAATATTTATTAATGTAAAGAGAATACACATTTCTTCATTCAAACGTTCTGCAGATCTAAGGTGGCGGGGCTCTTCGTCCAGGGTTTCACTTGCTATTCCGAATCACTGGGCCTATTACAACATTACCAGATGGCTTACCAGCGCCTGTTCGGAGTTTCGCGCCTCCAACGGCCTGTGTGGTAGTTTGTTTGTCTGTCCTAACGCGGAGTTCGGTTAAGTTTCGGCATGTGTTGGTTGCGTTCAGTGTCAGTCCGTGGACTGCGACCTGCCCAGCTTCCGGTTAGGCAGTCCCATATAGCCTCATCCCAATCTTAGGGCTTCGAGGATGTCAGCTCGACTGATTGGTAGCTCGTGGTTGTTAGTGATTATCGAATCGTCATGAGGTGCGTCCGTCGCCCGCTTTGCGGTAGCGTGAACAAGAAGGTACACCCGGTATTCTCAGGTACACCCAGACGGTGTTCCCAGGTACACCCGTGTAGGCAGGGCACCAAATGATGACATGGTCTGCTGCGATATGTGAGCCGAAGATTTCAGTAACAGTGTTTGGTATTGTGCCACGTAAGTAAAGTCAGCATGCCACCTGTGAGACCGTGAGCATTTTGGAATGCGTACGCCGTTTGTCCGTAACTTTGATTATCAGGGCAACATCGGCAGCGTCGACGTAGCCACGGAATGGGCTCCGGAGGATCAGGCATCCGCGTTGTATATGTCGAGGCCGGCACTCCGGTATTAAAGGTTGCGTGCACGAGTTTGACGTCTTGCACTGTGAAATTCCAGGTTTATATGGAGTGGTAATGGAGCCACGTCGATGTATGGGGGTAGTGTTCGATGGAGTAAGTCTGTATTGCCTCCACTGCACTACTCTCTGAGGGGAAGACGGAGCTTGGTGAGCAAGGCCTCGCCTTGTGGCGTAGTGTTTTAGCAGTTCGCGTTGCGCAAGGAGGGCGGCTGTTACATATTATACATACGTGTTTAGAATCGCAAGCTAAGTGAAAGCTACGGCACTGGTATTTTGTGGTAGTCCTAGCGCTGCCATGCAGGCGATTCAGAGGAGCCGATCACCTTGTTCTGTCTCCTCTGCGGAAAGCAAATATAATGCGAGTGTATACGAAGACGTCTACAACCGGCAAAGTGTCACTTTCGCGCATACTTTTTCTGTTGCGAGCGATGTGGCCCAGTAAATTCGTAATCCCCTTCGCATGGTGTCGCAGGAAAACGTGCGTGCAGTGTTGGTGGTCGGGATAAACATACACACTACGAGATGTTTGGCGGTGAGAAGGCGGAACGACGGTAGGTATAGCGTCGCGTAGATGGTATGCATAGTCGTAAACGTCTGCAGATACCGTGGGCAGGTCACTGAAGAATTCACCAGCAACTCGAAGAGTGGTGGCAAGTCTCAACTTGGCGGCGCTTATGAAGGAGTCGCTACAAAGAGACGCGTGGATGCCAAGCATAACGAAAGGAGGGCGTTCGATTCGCGACGATGAAAAAGTGGAAGCCATGATTGACGCCTTCAGCTGGAGATGCAAAGGTTCGATGCTTCCATTGGCGATGAGATGGTACGAGGTATTCTTGATGTGGTTGTACCGAGGAGCCGAGATAGATTGGCGAACATTGTTGAGTTGAACTGGCATACCACGGTCAGTCGTAATGGTGCAAGGGACACCGTAGCGGCTGATTCACAGAGCGATGAGCGCTCGGGCTGTCGACTCCGAAGTTATGCTTTGAAGAGCCATCGCTTCAGGCCATCTTGTGAATCTGTCAGTGTAGGTTAACAGGGAGCGATGGTTCCCGCATGGAAGTAGTGGACCAGCAATGCCGACGCGTAGGCGGCTGAAGCGTGCGTCTGGAGAAGGGACCGTTCCAAGAGGAGTGACAGTGTGACGATGCACTTTAGACTGTTGGCACCTGAGGCAAGCACGTGACCAATGACGGACGTCTACATTAATGCTCGCCCACACATAACGTGAAGTGATAAGTCGCTATGTGGCTCGAATGCTATGGTGAGCCCAGGAATGCAAGGCATCGAATACTGATCGAAGGAACTGGAGAGGTACGTAGGGACGAGGACGTCCTATCGACGTATCACGAACAAGGGGCACTTCACAGTCAGGCGCCAAGATGTCAGCCAAGACGAGAGATGTGCCACGTTTTGTAGCAGCTGGGGCTCCTTGGCATTCTTCTGGGCGGCAGCCATGGCTGTGAAGTCGGTGCTCGTTCGGCCGTATTGTGCTGCATGGACAGCAGCACGAGATAGCGCATGGGCAACGGCGTTTCTCGTGTGTATCAGCGCGTTAGTCACGCGCTTTGTGCCACGTGTCTCGCGTATCGTCGCAAAGCCAGCTAATGAGAACGTAATAGTTAAGAGCTCACGTTAAAATGAACAAAACTATCTAGTGATAAAAAAAAACCGGGGCGGTGGCCCCGGCCCGGTCGCGTGAGTGGTGATGAGCTCGAACGAGCCATACAGTAGCGCTTAGGGCCTTTAGAACATACCATTAATGAGTTAAGACGAGAAAAGCGCTTCTTAGAGAAGAAATATCCAAATTGAAAGGCGGGGCTGCACAACGGCAGCAACATAAACAGCAGAAACGACAGGAGATGTTATTAGAGCCACAACATCTTCCGCCACAGCCCTTGCCGGTCGAGGTGAATACGGTGAACGACAGCTCGGTGGAGACAGCGGACGAACGCGAAGACCGCCTTGTATCTTCCAAGAGGGCCGCGTTAGACCCCGAAAGACCCACAACCGAACCGCGTAGCACTTCCTACGAAAGGCTAAAGAAGCGCATAGAGAATATTGAGACAAGCCTAGACGAGCGTTTCGCGAGCCAGACGGAACAAATTAACAAAATGTTTACCGTGGTCAACAACTCGGTGGCCAAGCTCGCGGAGCAAATGACTCAGGCGATTGCGGCGCTCACGGCGCGAATGGACGACTTCGAAGCGAGGCCCCCGCCCCTTGCGGGCAGGCCGTTGCGAGCGACCGGGAAACCATACGCGAGACCGCAGCAGCAGCAAACTCCGATAACAGACGCAGAAACGCAGCACCAACAGCCGAGTCTATCGGGCGACGTGCTACATTAACACACACGCTTCACGATGCCTATACGCGACAAAAAACACACACGCACTAGACAACATCCACAACAGTACATGATCTGGCAGTGGAACTGCCGGGGTTACAGAAGGAAGCGGGGCAATCTCCAGCAATTTGTATGCAACTGCGAGAGAAAGCCGGACGTGATCCTGTTACAGGCGACAAACGATCCGGTCAAACTGGCGGGCTACAAAGCCATAGATGCGGCCGCGTCTAGCGAGGGGCAGAGGCAGAGACGACGGCGAGTTGCGTCGACCGGCGTTATTGCGACGTTGCCGGCCGCCGCGGTGCTCGTTCGTCGCAACCTAACAGTGGCGCAGCGTGAGCTTCAAGGGGTGAAGATACCGCACGTCTTTGTAGAGCTAATTCCGAGGAGGGGTCAAGGGCTATTCGTATTGAACGTATACAGCAAGCCCTCGCTGCAGCACAGATTCCGGGAGCTGTTCCGCAAGGCACGCGCAGTCGCCGGCGATGGACCGCTCCTCCTCGCGGGAGACTTTAACGCGCCTCACGCGGCCTGGGGATACGCACGAGAAACACCCAAGGGCAGGCGCCTGTGGGAGGACTCAGCAGACCAGCGACTGGAACTCATCGCGAACCCTGCCGATCCCACGCGCAGGGGCAACAGCGCATGCGTTGACACGCTACCGGACCTTGCGTTCGTGGCGAACATAGCCAACGCGCAGTGGCACAACATGCAGGAGGATCTCGGAAGCGATCATTCCATAATAGAGCTTCAAATAGATACAGGGCAGCATACTAGGGTGTGCCACTTCGAAAGCGCAGGGAAAGCCAGGGGACGTAGGCTCCGTCTCGTGGAATGGGACGCATTCCGCAAGACACGCAAAGAACGCGAGCGAGGCGACTGGCCGATAACAAACATTGACGAATGGACCGAGACGCTCAGGGCAGACGTGGACGCGGCAACGCACGAGGTCCCTCCCGAGGCAAACCTTCAAGTGATCGATAGCAGGATCCTGCACATGTGGGAGGCCAAGTAGGCTTTGCTGAAGAGATGTAAGCGTCAAAGGCACAATAGGAAGCTGCGCAGGCGCATAGCCAAACTGGACAGGGACACAGAAGAACACGCCTTACAGGTATGCCGCGCGCAATGGGAGGAGACGTGCAATGGCCTTGAGACTCAGATGCGCGGTGCGAGCGCTTGGCGCCTCTTCCGGCACCTTCTGGATCCGGAGGAAACCAAGACCGCTCAGGGGCACAAGATTCGCAGACTCGTACGCGACTTTGGGGGCACGCCAGATGAATTTCTTGAGGCCGTTCGCGAGCGTTACTTTAGAACGGGAGAAAGACTACAGCACGCAATGTACGACGGAGACGACAACGAAAAGCTAGACGCGGAGTTTAGTGAAGCAGAAATCAGGGCGGTCCTAAGCAGTCTCAACACCAGGTCGGCCCCTGGCCCGGATCGGGTGACCAACAAGACCCTACGCAACCTGGACGACGAGTCAATTACGCGACTGACGGCCTACGTTAACGAGTGCTGGCGAGAGGGCTCCCTCCCCAGTGCGTGTAAAAGGGCCCGCGTGGTCATGATTCCCAAACCGGGTAAGCAGGTGACGATCGATAACCTAAGACCAATCTCGCTCACGTCCTGCGTGGGCAAAATCATGGAACACGCTGTCCTGACTCGCGTGACTGATTACCTCGAAGACGCCGACGTCTTCCCCCCCACGATGTTGGGATTTCGTCGCAACCTTTCCGCGCAGGACGTGATGCTGCAGCTCAAACACCAGATCGTAGACGACACTTCTCGTTCCACCAAGGCGATTATCGGCCTCGATCTGAAAAAAGGCTTTTGACAGTGTCAAACACGCGGCGATTCTCGGCCGTGTCCGATCGCTGGGATTAGGCCAAAGACTGTATAACTACACTCTAAAAAAAAAGGGAGCGAGAATGGAGCAACGGGCTCCGTTCCTCCTTCGGAGCCGCGACTTTCTCCTTTGCGGACGATTTACTCGTCGCGCCCTCTTGCGGCAAGCGCCAAGGGAGAAACGTTTCTCCTCAACCACGTGACTTGCGCGCGCGCGCATGCGCACGCCGAGTTACATCGTGATTCCGTGCTGCGGAGAGCGGACGCTTTTTCGCGCTCGCTCGGCAGTCTCAGACCAGATTATCCAGTGCTACCGATCTCGGCCAGTCGCGTGCAATTACTTTTACCTAGGATTGATGCGAGCAACACACGAGTGACGTTCATTGTTTTTGTTCTATGTGTTGAGTAACGTGTGTGGCGTTTTTTTTCCTTTTTTTTATAGGCTCGGCGTGTGCGCGATGCGCCGCATACTTTCGTGTGTCTCGTGTTGTTTGTATACGTTTGCGCACGATCTGCTTTGTCATAAATACAGTAAGTCCCGCTTCACAAAACAGTCTTGTTTTAATGAATACCTTAGACTGTACACCAATAATTCAATTTTTTTCGGCGTTAACATACTTGGCAAGAGCACGCGTTTTACACAGCACTTATCAATACAACAAGCAATATAAAGAAGCATAATAGCGTTTGCTGTCGGGCTAGTTGGTGCATAGCTGAACTTCAATTGATGGCGCAAATGTTAAGACAGGAACGTAGAAGACACGTAAGACACGGACAAGCGCACACTCGCAACTAAATTTTATTCTTCCGAAAGCTTAGCTTAAGAACCCTCAAGCAGCATGAAGTTAATGAAGTTAATGAAGTTAAAGAAGCATGAAAGTTAATTTTTACAACATTTTAGCAAACGTGATACCACTGGACAGCGCATGCGTGAAAGTACGATAACGTATATTTGCTGGAGTTTGACGTGTCGAAACCACCGTATGATTATAAGGCACGCCGTAGTGTGGGACTACGGATTAATTTCAATCAACTGGGGTGTGTTAACCTGCACCGGAACACATGGGTGTTCTTTGCCTTTCGCCCCCATTGAAATGTGGCCGCCGTGGCCGCATTTTAACGTTAACCTGCATCATAATTGCACATATCTGAAAAATAAGTCAATGATTTCTGTCAATTAAGCCAAAATTCTCAATCACATGCGTTTTGGAATACGCATGCAATCACTGAGAATTAGGACGGACTTACGCACGCGTGCAGTATGTATCTCTCGTTCTCATGATTTTGCTTTGGCGTGCGAAACTCAACACAAAATGCGCTTCTAATCTAATTCTAAATCTAGTTCTAATGACAGCTGTGCACAGTAGGTAATCACTAACACTCTCACTCACCTTTGTGAAAAGAGTATTCCAAATCCAACGCAAGAATAACCACCGCCACAACGACAACTACACAGTTGTCGTACAATGACCACAATTTCACACGCCAGGCGAATACCGTGACGTAACAGTAGCAGAGCAGCATGTAGGTACAGCGTACTGAAATATTACAGAACACGTAGTGTGGGTAGCGTTCTTTTCCATAATTCGCGCGGTGTAGCGCCAGTTTCTCTACTCAAGTAATCGAGCTGCCGCGGCGCCAAGAGCCACTGACATCGCTCTCGAAAGACCACCGTCCGGTGCGAGGCCATCTTGTCTTGTTTATTCGCACGACCCGCGTTGTAATGTACGTATACACAAATGGGACGGCCGTACCGCATCAGAAGCATTGTCACTGAAGGGCTAGCAGTTGAACGAATCCATGGCCCATCGTCATACTTGTGGTCAACGCATAAATAGAATGTGAACCGATGTCAACGCCAAACCACTCAACAAAGTCGACGCGACGAAGGCGACGGAGTCTGAACGGCATGTTGCTGATCTTGCGCCCTCCCACAGTAACTATTGAAAATAAAGACATCAGAGAGAGAGAAATTTCATCTGTGGCCGCTGTCGGAAGATGGCGCTACTTCAAAATGTCATCGGAATGGTATGAACGTACGGCTCTCAATGTGGTCGTTTTCGCACTAACTTATTCAACTCTGTAATTATATCGTTCATTATTATGCGGCTTTAGATTAACTGGTGCGCTTGGCTAAGCCATAGCTGCTATTTAATAATGTCGGCGTATATTGTGACGCAGCCATGGAATCGTAAAGAGTTGAATAAAAATGACGAACCTTTGTGCCACCATGGTCCACTGTAATTCAGTGACTATATAAGGGCCAGCGCTTCATAGAGGGGTATGTGTAAGCGTCTGTAGTGAATGGTTATATACATGCGAATAAATTGTGTATGTATTGAATTCATTGTGTGTACTATGTATCTGCCAAGTGAACGTGTGCGTATTAATAAAAGCTGTATCAACTTTCCGGTGTGCTTGAGTAATCCATGAATGGGCCTACCTTCCCGGAATGCAGTGTGCAGTATCAACGTACGCCGCCTCTGACAGAAACATCTTTTTTTAGTATTGTTTAATCCCTCTAGATGGCGCCAGCTAACACCTACTTCACGGCCGCGGCGCTCTCACAGCTCCACCTACTTATATGAAGTTGAACATCTATCTATCGAAACTATATGCTCTGCTGCGCCGGGATTGTTTTGATGCTACAGAATGTACATTTTGGAGGCACAAACGCGTGGATAACGTCGCTACACCGTGTGACGCTTCGACAAATAAAGACAGCAAGCCTAACGTACAGTCTCCGGGTGAGAGCCCCTTTGCAGTATCCGTCCCTTTTAAAGTGAACGCCGTCTCGCTGGCCGAGCGAAACGTACGAGTTCCGTCATTCCGTTTCGCGAGGTTTTCATCACAACAGGTTTGTCTCCTTGATTTTATTGTCATATCGTTCG
Organism: Rhipicephalus sanguineus; assembly: GCF_013339695.2. Classification (NCBI taxonomy): domain Eukaryota; kingdom Metazoa; phylum Arthropoda; class Arachnida; order Ixodida; family Ixodidae; genus Rhipicephalus; species Rhipicephalus sanguineus. Next base: position 137,468,321 of record NC_051177.1, on the reverse strand, counting down.
ATATTAAGCTCAGCGGGACCGTTTTTTGTGATTGCCAGTGCCGCATACTCTTTGTCAATCGAGAATCGATGCACTCGCTAGGCCTAAATCTATTGCTCGCTTCGCTGACTTGGCGTCAGCCATCTTGATTTTGACGGTTTCTCCATTGAAAAGGGAGGAACGGTTTCTCCATTTGAAGACGAACATTGGGGACATCGCCGTTTCTCCCTTATAGGAGAAAGGGTCACTCCATTTTTTTAAGAGTGTATATACGCGATTTCCTCACGGGCAGGCGTGCGAACGTCGTCGTCGGCAACGCGGAATCAGAGGAATTCGAGACGGGCCCGATGGGTACGCCGCAGGGCTCTGTCGTGTCGCCCATGATATTTAATCTCGTCCTTCTTGGGCTTCCGGAAAAACTAGCTACAATAGAGGGACTGCATCACAGCCTCTATGCGGACGACATCACCCTCTGGGTCCCCCGAGGAGGATGTGACGGCAACGTAGAACGAACGCTTCAGATGGGCGTGGACGCGGTCCAGGAGTTCTTGCGAGGCACGGGCCTCGAATGTTCGGCGGCCAAGTCCGAGCTATTGCTCTACAGACCCACGAGCAGGGGCCGCAAAACCGTGCTTCCCGGCGGAGGGAGATCAGACATTAGAGTAGTAACGGCGGACGGCGTTCCCATACCGAGCGTAGAGCATATAAGGATATTGGGACAACACCTGCAGGCCAACGGTCACAGCGGTGAAATGGTACGAAGACTTAGACGCTCAGTAGACGACACGATTCGACTACTCCGCCGCATAACGAACAGACGCAGCGGTATGCGGGAAAGTTGCGCGATCCGCCTCGTACAGGCGTACGCGATCAGTCGCATAACGTTCGTAGCCCCTTATCTAAAGTGGCTGGCGTCTGAACGAAACAAGATCGACTGCATGATACGCAAAGCGTTCAAGAGGGCGGTCGGCATCCCTGTCAATGCGAGCACGGACACGTTCTTCGAGCTGGGCCTGCACAACACCCTGGGCGAACTGATCGAGGCGCACAACATCGCACAATACGGCGCCTGTCCAAGTCCAAGACGGGCAGGCGCATCCTCGAGTCACTCGGCATAACATACCACGCACAGTGCGGGGAGAAGACGATGGTTCCGATCACAGTCCGCGACCGTCTCACCGTACCCGCTCCCCAAGAACATGCACCCGACGCACCACGTTGGGCGCCGCAACAAAAGAGCGAGCGACCTGCAAAGAATGTATGGCAACAGCTAGGAGGCGGTGTACGTGGACGCCGCGCGATACCAAGAGGGAAGGTGTGCTCACGCGATCGCAGTTGTGAATCACACGGGCAAATGCATCGCGAGCGCCGCGGTGCGTACGAAAGACATAGAGGCGGCCGAAGAGGCGGCGATCGCTCTAGCACTGGTCGCGGCACCGAAAGCTGCGGTCGTGATCAGCGACTCGCAGGCTGCCGTCCGTGGCTTCGCGCGCGGCCGCATCTCGTGGCAGGCGGCCCGCATACTTCAGACTCGCTATGGAAGCAGGGACGGCGGCGACTTTCGAGGAGCGATGGCCCCGACGTCACCGTCCTCGCATTCAAAAACCGAAAATGCGACGGTCTTTCTCCTGTGGACCCCGGCTCACACCAGCGTCCCGCTTGCAGGCAACCAGGCGGCCCATACCGCGGCTCGAGGTCTCACTCACCGAGCCGCGGCCGACTCCACCCCAGAGAGAGCAAGAACACACCAGCAACCGGAATGGTCGTGGGGCGATCGCCTGACCACATTCAGCGACATCACACAACATTACAGACTAAACAGACGCAAATACCCTCCACCACACGACAAATTAAACAAAAGACAGGCCGTAACTTGGAGATTACTACAAACAGACACTTACCCGAGCCCGGCGATCCTACGCATCTGTTATCCGAGCTTATACCCGACGGACGCGTGTAAAGCGTGCGGGGAAAGAGCCACACTGCGGCACATGCTTTGGGAATGTGCCGGGAGAGTTAATGTCGCTGCCGCCGCTCACTTCGCGACGCTTGTTAGACAGGGACGAACTGCTACCACCGCGCGAGGGCAGGGGCCGACCGCCGCCGCGGCTGTGGTCACTGCTGAGGATCGGCTGCGTCGGCGTCGCTGCCGCTGGGAGGCGGCACTCACCAGCGACAAGCTGACCGACAAACTTTGGGCCGTCCGGCAAGCCGAGGATGCCGCCCGGGTCCAAGGGCTTCAAGCCGTCACCTGACGCCATCATCGACGGAGAGTGGGACGGGACAGGGGTTAATCCCCTCTTCCCCCCGCCTCGCCCGGACTTTTAATAAAGTTTATTCACTCACTCCAATTATACATGACTATCTCCAGGGAGTACTTGGTACGATTTTTTTAGAGCTTTCGGCTTTTTAAATCTCGGTGCCACTTAGCTAGAACACTGTATATACTGACCACTTTTGCACATATATGCTACGTGTAGGAAGAAGCAGACGAACCTCCGCCTACGTGCATTGGCGCTCTGATGGACCATTGTGCTCGTCAAATCATCGATGACCTTACGACGCGCTGCAGCAGTCTTTTAGCGCTGCATTATCATCGCGTCTATATCGCGTCCCCACGCCAATAAGCCTCCTCAGAATTTTTAGAGGTAGCTGGAGCTTCCTGTCGCTTGCGCCTTATCAAACTCGCATGCTTCCGCTCTTTATTTATTTACTCGAGCAAACTTTATATGGCTAGGGTTCCCTGTACACAAATCGGGACAACTTCACCACTCACTCGCGGTCTATCAAAAATCAAGAATGGAGAAAGAGGGCGGCTAACACCAATTCAGATCTTCCGCGATGTGCCGAGCGCATGCGACAAGCTAAAGATAAGATGCACGTCGCGAAAGGGAGAATGCGGCAAAAAGAAGCAAATACCACGCTGCCTAGATGAAAACCATTAGAGTGGCAAAAACCAACTTCAAAAGTGACCTTCTGGGAAAATATTGCCACGTGCGTTTCTTATTATCCCCTTTGCTGTATTCGTTTTTCGCCCACAAAGGCTCTCAGCAACGCTCAGCGCAAACCGCGCCTCATTGTTTGAGAAGCTTCGCGATTATTGTAGATCATTTTGTTAAGATTGCGCGCAAGAACGCGAACACTCGAGCTTATTCTAGAGATTGCGCGCCAACCACCGATAACGCTGGAATATTCTCCGGCAGATGCATAAATGCCGACGCGCTTCACCGCTTGTCAGTTGATCTACGGTCGACGCTCTGTTCGCCGCTATCAGTGTATTGCTGTAGTTTGACTTTCAATTTCTCGGCCACAAGTTCGGCCAAATAACGAGTTTCATCTCGGACGTGCTTACTGCCGCCTTCGTCGACGTCACGACCACGTGACAATATTTCCGGTTTAGTTGAAGTGTCTGTGATCGGCATTGGTTCAAAAGTCTGCGTGAATTCTGCGTCGTGCGCTAAATAGATTTGCTGTTCATTCACCTTCACGTGGTAGAATGATTCACTATTTATTGAATATTTTTTTACTTATTTTATAAAGGCGTTTATTGACAGCACTAGTCGACGAAGCACAACGGCGACAGTCAAGACAGAGCGCGGGCCCCGAGCGCGAGGAGCGGAGCCGAAGGGGACGACCCACTAGAAAGCGCTCGAGAGGGCGACCCATTACAGACTAACAACGCTTCGCTACAATTACCCCGGGTACGAAAAAGGGAGCCGCCTGGCGACCTAACTGCTTGTCACTATGAGCGGGTCATGATAGGGCTTAAGGCGCTCGACGTTGACAATGTCGCGCCCTCGACGGCGCATGTCCGAAGATGGTTCAATGGGCTCGATCAGGTAGTTGACCGGGGATGTGCGTTCGACGACACGGTAGGGGCCGTCGTACTTGGGCAGCAGTTTGGAAGAGAGGCCAGGTGCAGTGGTAGGGACTGAGAGCCATACGAGTGCTCCAGGGCTGAACGTGGGCGAAGAAGTGGTGGTGTCACCGCGAATGCTCTTTTGCCGCTCTTGGTCATGCGTAGTAAACGTCTTGGCAAGCTCCCGACACTCCTCAGCAAGTCTGGCTGTGGCAGAAATAGGCGCACACTCAGACGGATCCGGCTTGTATTTTTCTTGTAGTGGCAGTAACTTGGGATTCGCTTCGGAGCAGCGGAAATGTGCGCGTCCTTTCGAGCGCAGGAAATGCAGCCTCCCTGGAAATCAGCTGTTTTGTTTGTGTTAATGGCACACCCTGGCGTTGTCTGAGATTGGGATATGTATTAGTCTGCAGTTGTCTCTATCTGGGTATGCTTAAGAAGACTTCTCCGGCAACATATGACAAGAAGCACCCGCTATGCGGGAAAAACCCAACGCTCCACCACGTTACATGGGCCTGCCAAAAGTAGCGCCCATATACAACTTACCAAACCGCAGCAGTATGCGGCTGCGCTGTCCAGCTCAAATTATCCAGAATATCTCAAGCTGATCGAGAGAGCCCACAAGGTGGCAAAAGCCACAGGGACCCTGGCCTCACGGTTTCACTTTTGCAAGGAGAATTTCTTAGAGACAATGATTTCTTATGTTCTTTCATTCATGTGGCTTATTTACCTTAAATAAATAAAATGTCCTGCTGTAAGGTATCCAAGGAGGCATCTTTACAGAAAACTGCTCGAGACAACTGCTTCACCTCTGTATACATTAAAAAGAGAGCGTTATGCCAACGTTTCATTTCATTTTACTTTATTTCGTTAAAGACCCTTCTAAGGGGGTATTGCATAAGGGGTGGATATTTCTAGGTTATACAAACGATAACCACATATGTTAATTGCGTGATAGGTAATGTGCTACAGTTTGCAGGAATAACGCCGGATAGGTAATGGTGGCAGTGCTCTGGGAAAGGTTGTTCCATTCAGATGATACACGTGGAAAGAAGGAGGCAGAAAATGTCGTGGTGCGGCTGCGTGATCTGGTGACTTGCAAGGCGAGACCGATGCGAGGAGATATGCGGGCTGGAGGCATCATAAAGTATGGGCGGTCCAGTGAGCTGTAATAGAACTTATGGAACAGTGCTAATGTGGCAATTCGGTGACGAAGTACAAGCGTTGATAGAGATGATTCTTCTTTCAGTGATGGCACACTGACATTATACGAATACAATGAATGAATAGATCGTACGGCGCGGTTCTGCAATGCCTCAAGTGCATTTGTTAGATAAGCCTGAGGCGGGCTCCAAGTGACATCGGCCTACTCAAAATTTTGATGGATAATGGAGTTGTAGGCTAGCAGTCATAAATGTTTGGCCGCGTAACGTAAATGCCGTTTTTGAAATCTGAGTGGTATGTTAGCACCCGTTATTATGTTAGTCACATGCGCACGGCACGTTAGATTATGTGATAATGTTACGCCTAAATACTTATAAGAGTCGACTCTATCCAAGGCAACGTTACCGATTGTGTAAGGGAAGTTTAAGGGTCTTGAAGACGCGAGAAAGATAATGATTTGCATTTAGTTGCGTTAAGCGTCATGAACTACTGGTCGTACCATACTTGAATAGAGTTACGATCATCTTGAAGTGGTTGCTGCTCGCATGGATTCGTCATAGTATCATAAATGACGCAATCATCGGCGAACATCGGAATGTGACATGAAACATGTAAAGGTACGTCGTTAATGTATATTACGAGCAATCGAGGGCCCAATGCCGAAGCCTGGGGAACACCGTACGTGACTGCAACACGTGCTCAATAACAAAATCTGATTGTGAGCGGTTCCTCAGAAAGGCTTCAGTCTAATTAATAACACTAGGGTTAATGTTTAAGCCGGAATGTTTAAAAAGAAGCTGATGAGACACTTTATCGCGAAAGGCTTTCGCGAAATCTAAGAAGCTAGCTGAGTTTCACAAGAGAGACATTTGCGACACCGTGCTGTGAATATAAGAAATCGTTTGAGTCTAGGAAGGGCATGATTTGTGAATAATTTACATGCTCGATGATTTTACATGGTATACTTGTTAATGATATTGGACGATAATTTAATGGTGACTGCATACTGCCACATTTAAGAACTGGAACAACCTTTCCTACTTACCAGTCATCGGGCAAGTGACCTGTTGAAACAGACTGGGAATACAAAAGACACTAGTAAGGGCAGGAATGTTGTAGCATTTAGTAAAAACTTTGGATTAATTTCGTCAAAACCAGCTGATGATGTGCTGTTGAGATGTTTTATGCGAGATAATATGCCATCATCAGATGATCATCACATTTGCTTCGCCCACAGTTAAACTAATGGCATACGAACCTTTTATACGCACCAAACTTCAATACGCATCCCCTATCTGGAACCCCCATCAAGAGTACCTAATCGAGGCGTTGGAGGCAATACAAAATCGAGCTGCTCGTTTTATAACTTCCAAATATGATTCTAGATTGAGCGTCACTAACATCAAAAGTTCGATTGGTCTAACCCCTTTGGCATCCCGTCGCAAAATAGCAAGTCTTTGCCTTTTCCATAAGCTGTATTATAACTTTCCTCATTTACGCGAGAGCCTAATACTGCCGCCCATGAGATCATCACGCGTCTGTTTAATTGTCACAGTGTTCAACGCATTCATGGTTCAACTAGCGCCTTCAACAAATCATTTCTACCGACTGCCATATCGGATTGGAATGTACTTCCTGACGGTATTGTTAGTGAGGTAAACTGTGTGAAATTTAAAGATTTTTTTGTTACAGCACCACTGTCAGGAGGGCGAGTAGTAGCCCTGTTCTTCGCGGGTTTATACCTGCCTTCCCATTTTCATGTTATGTTTTATTGTTTTTCTTGCTTTTTTCCCCCTTACTGTATTTAATTTTCTTGTTTTTCCAGCAGTATTTATGACATGTAACCATGTGACCGGTGGTTACCTATTGTTACCCCCCCCTTATGTAATGCCCCATGAGGGGCCCTTAAGGGTAAATAAATGATGATGATGATCATAATGATGATGATGATCAATGGTGTATACAATGTCAGGCATCGGAAGTTCGCTGGTAATACGCGTACATTTTAATACTGTAATTAACGCGTTTTTGGATATTAATCGCAAGAGTTTCATTTCAACTGCGGCAAACTATTTCCACCATGACGTGGAGTTCGTTTGCGAAAACGGCAGGAGCCTTAGTGTCATAGGATTTTTATGAAATATCCGTATTTTCTTAAAAATACCTTGTACAGTGAGGGGAAGTAGCATATTTGTTTCCTTAGTTCTCTATCGGCTTCCTATATACACCGTTAGATGCCAGATTTTTGGCACTAAAAAAACTCGTTTTAGATGCCAAGAATAGGCAGGCAAAACAAGGTTTTAGGCTTCCAAATTCGCAAATATAGGCACAATAAATTGTCACATAAAAGCAAGTAATTTATAACGAAGACGTGCGCCACATCTATGTATGACAGGAAAACAAACATGTTATTACTTAAGATGGCACGAAGGCTCCGACATTTGAACATAGCGTGCTTTGTCCCGCACGGTTCGCACTCTTGTTTTCTGTAGAGTGAGTCAAGTGCCTACTGTCGAATCAACACACTCTTGAGTGTCTTTCGGGCATGATTGAGAAGTGCGGAGCAGGAGCAGGCAGCCAGATTGCTAAAAGACCAGAAGGGAGGAATTCCCCCTATAGGCCGGGTCGAATTGCGTAGAGCCAAAGTTCTACCCTGGCACTGAACCACTGGCGTAGCCAGGCGTGGAAGGGGGATAGGGTTCGACCCCCCCCCCTCCTCCTAAACTTTTCAGTTTTGCGTGTGTGTATATACACGCATACATACAAACGCATGCACGAACTTACATAAAGTATGGTTGTCCCCCTGTCCCCCCCACCTGAAAAAGATTTTTGGCTACGCTACTGCAGTGAACACCGTAAAAAGTAAATTACAAACAACACAAAAGGTGCGTGCACATCACATTTTTCTTTCTTTTTTTTTTTGCTGTTCACTCTCCTTTCCGCGGACGGCTCTCCGCGGTTTCGCATTCGCCAACCGCTCGTGCCATGTCAGCGCGGCGGCGAATGTTCGCCGGCGTGCCCCGCTTCACTGCTGCTAGCGGTTGTTGGTTGGTTGACCTAGACGACTAGAGTTGCTTGAACTAGAGAACTAGGTTGAACCCCATAGTTCCCAACAGTCAATCTTACGCGGTAACATGAATAGCGGTCTCAAACAGCAGCCGGCAGCGAAGTTTGAGTCTAAATAGCGTTCATATAAGTGCCAATTTTGACAATAGGCATTTATAGGCACTATAAAAACACCATAAAAACCCTTCTTAACCTCTAATTCATGTTCATATATCAATAGGAGCGCAAGGAACAAAAAAGGCATTTGCCTTAAATCCGGTCTCTATACATCACATACAGATATTTTGCGACAATAATGATTTATAAGAGACCTTTCTTTTCATGAAGTGCTTGTTTCATTGTCTACTTTTTTATAGAAAGCTTGAAAAGGTTAAACGATTTTCTCCAGCAGTAAGAGATACTACGTGTCTCCTAGACACGAGTCAGGGGACACTAGTCGTTTTTATTTTCGTCGAACACATTTCATATTGCTCGAGAAGCTCTTCATTTCACACAAACAGTATTAAATATTTGCGGCCCGTGTTGATCATCCTGCGTATCTATCAATATACTTCGATGAGCCTTTTTCTGTTTTTTTTGCGGCTGCTACAGCAACTAATACGGAAGCAATAAAGAAACAATATGTGATATTGACTGCGTACTTGAGAAATTAGCACATTAATAGTGCGCAAGCCAATCTTATGATTATGTCAACTTGTAATCCGTCCTCATTATCTATTGCTAGGTAGCTGATTCTGCGCGAGTCTAATGTAAATTCTTTTTATTGTCCTTTGCAACATGTGCCAAAAGTACACGCTCTCCCAACAGTGTGCAAAAACATGATCAATAGTTTCAGGTTGGTTACAGATTAAGCAGCCGGAATCCTATGGCATTAAAAAACCTCGCTTCTCTAAAAAGGCTCTTGCTGGAAGTGTTCCTGTAGGTACCTTAAAAAAGAAAACAAGTTTCAGATGGAGCTGCTTCCATTTTTCAACCTGTATAAGTGCATTATGACCATTGCCTGTAATCTACAGGGTGTTTCAAGAAATGTGAATGAAAATCCTCACAAAATACAACAATTGAGATATTTTTACGCTGCCTTCATAATTCCTTTTTCTGTGGTGGCAGGTATCGAAGCTCAGTAGAGACATCAATGATGCCATAAATTGAAAAAATAAGTTAAACATTTTAATGATTGGAGGCAAATTGTCGGGGCAAATGGGAAAATTGTAGCCCTTACTGTGAAGAGCATGTTGCCGTTTTCAGATTTCACACACAGAAAAAAACGCTAGCAATTCTTAGCGAACACTTAAATCTGACAAAATCCGCCGGTGAAACCGAAACACTGTAGAGCGCAACTTCCACACTATTCCGAGACGTCGAGAATGAACGAGCGTCGTGCTGCGAACAATCGAGTGACTTCGTTTCGTGGTTGTGCGGGTTTCGTTTGCGATTAGCACACGTATGGCGCACGTACTATAGGCATTGTAGAAGTACCACCAGTGCAGTCGCCGTCGTGAACAGCGACGTCTTTCTTGCCGTGTCCTAGTAGCGCTCATCGGAACATCGGTGTTGATTTCGACGGTGAATTGGGCTGAATTTCATTTCTCTGCAATAATTGCCAGAGGGCAATTTCCCAAAATCTGAAAAAGTAACGACCTTTTCGCAGGAAAGACCGCAATTCTCCCATTTGACCCGGCCGCCCGTCTCCGCCAATTCGGTAAATAATTGATTTTATTTAATTAATATCGTAATTGCTGCGTCTAGTCACCATAAGATGTCTCCCACCACAGAATCAAAGTAATTATGAAGGCAGCGAGCAAATATTCCTTCTCTTTTTTTTGTCGATTTTCAGACACCTTTCTTGAAACACCCTGTGTAGCACTCTACACACTGCGAGAGGCAACAACGTGTCGCTCGTCCGCGTCTAATGTCGTCATGGTATGCCATGTAGTCACGGTCCTTCATAAAACGAGTACGCCCCACAAAAATTGTGTAAATCCCACTACTCGCCACCGGTCCACTAAGAATGACGAAGGCAGCATTTAGCCCAAACAATAGCCGATGATTTTAGGGTAACTGAAACACCCTTCTTTGCATGCCGTTGGAACTGAAACCGGGCATGTATGGAATAAGAAGAAGAATAAGAAAAATATTCGGCAGATCCCACGTACCATGGGAGTCGATGGTATGCGAAGCATGCGGCGGGTAGGTGACTGTGGCGTAACTTTTTTTACTGAGCGACACGTTCCAAATGACGCTAAAGATTTCTACAAATTTTATACGCACACATATATATGTTGAAGAGCCGCATATGTGTTATATAACCAGTTGTTTACGGTTGGGTAACGTTGCAAATGGCAACGTGGGTATTACCAACACCCGAAGCGGTAAGCTGATATGTAGTGCTTATACGTGTCCCGAGAGCGCACGCACGTTTCACGAACCCATGTGCATGTGTGCAAGAAGTTCTTGGCAGTTCTTGAACAAGGGCGTCATCACCGTGATCAGTGAGCACCAGCAGCTTGTCATTACTTGTTATAGGATCCGGTCGTGATCGTGGCGACGAGGGGTCCATGTGTAGTGAAGTATATGGTATAGTAGAGCTGTCTGAATTGTCTGTCGTCAGAGCCAGCGACATGTCGGAACCTGAAGTCACCCTTCGCTTTGATGAGGTATAGGCCGTCGAGGCTGGTAGGCCTGGATAGCGCTACGTAGTCCAACATCAGTGGATGGTGTTTGTCGTATTCGTAGACAACGTGGGCGTATGTGGCATACGTATCCTAGTCTACAAAGCGGCTGTCAATCAATCTGGCATCATCCTCGGTCAGCATGAGGCCATCGCCCAGCGTCGTAAGGAATGAAGAGGACATTGCGTCGCTCTTGCGGACTAAGTGCACTTTACGGTGCGATGATGTGAATATCATACGTAACTTTCGTTAATGTATTATTCCGGGGTCGAGCAATGCTTCAATATAGCTTGCTGAATCATAGGAATAAAAACGTTATGTATATTAGACTGCTATAAAAGCGGACCCAACACTAGAACCACAGACGTTAATCTGATATGACGCCTGTGTCGTAGGAGTACACATCGTAGGAGTATCATGTAGTGTTTATTGCTTTGTTGTAAAATTAGATCGCAAGCACCACAACCACAATCGACGTTGCACCGATATTACGCCTGCGTAGGCTGTTTTTCCAAACCAGTTTATAGACCTGACGTGGCTCAGTGGTAGAATACCTGATTGCCACGCAGAATGCTTGGGTTCGATTCCTGCTGGGATCCTAATTTTCATTCTTTCCATTCGTCGAGTCAACGCCGCCGATGTTGGTTTTCCTTAACGCTATAGCATTTAAGTTACCATTGTCTGTTCTCGCCGCTCCTGGGCAGATATAAACTGTCAATCACCTGTGCGCATACCCGTACACGCGGCCCGTGGCAAACGGGTATGTGCCACACGTGTCTAGTGGAAAGGGTTTGACGACGTACGCGACAGGAGTTTCACGTTATTCATGTCATGATCCGACAATCAGATTTGTCAAATCCTCCTACCCTCCCATACCAATTTTGGTCAACACCAAGTTAAGGAGGCGATCATGAGAGCATCTAGACGTAGGCGGCTAGATAGATGGATAGATAGATAGATAGATAGATACGTAGATAGAAACGCTCAAAGTGCCAGGGGTTCGCTAAGAAATGCTTCGCATTTAATAAGTACTTTAGAGTTGAATTGAAACCGGGCATGTAGGGAAGAAGAAGCAGAAGATGAATAAGAATAAAAGAAGAAGGAGGAGAAGAAGAATAAGAAGAAAAAGAACGAGCAGAAGCACCTTAAGAATCATTAGTTTTAACTTTAAAACTTCATAACAACAATTCTTGGCCAATCCCTCAGAGTGGGCATGAACCATGTGTAGAGGCACATCATCATCATCAACCTTAAGAAAAAGACTTCTTGTGATCCCATTCGCTAACCTGGGTCTGAACTTGACAATTGACTATGTGCTTACCTTCGGTGCTTCAGCTATGGGCTTGAGCCACAGGACCGCGTTTGATGCCGTGTGTAGACACCTGCACGAAACAAAACGAATACGGCTTTAAATTGCCACTTGTATGGGTATAATTATAATATAAAGAAGACAGAAAACAATTCTTTTTATTATTACATTTATTATTATGGTTCTTCTTCTTCTTATCCTTATTCTAATTTCTATTCGGGACAACGATTAAAGTGTCTGTTCTGAATGTGTGAAAAACAATTATTGCACTCTTTTCCTGTTGTGTACATTATTTTTTAATTTTATTTACTTATTTATTTATTTTTATTGTCATCAACATTCATTACTAAAAATACATTTAAAATTTTCATAACATGAATTCTTGGCCAATTCCCCGGAGTGGGTATGAGCCATATGGCAGACGATACAACAACAACCTTAGGGTAAGCTACATTCCGACGCAGTTTTGATGACGTTAGTGGAGCGGAAACACACATCCCTGCTTGGCAGGTATTAGGGTTGGCGCCACTAGTGCATCATGAAAGAAATCTCTCTCAAAACACTGCATGCTTCGCAACTCCCCAGATTTCACGTTAGTGGAGCTAAAACGCCCTTGCCTACATGATGTGTTTTAGATGCGAAGCAGCTTATGAACGAGACATCTGGGTGCCTGCGCATTCGGGAAACCCTGGCAATGAGGCCGCCGATTCTTTAGCCCGAGGGTCGAGAAACCGGGCACAGGTGGATCTCAAGGAGGGTTTCTCGAAGGAGCGTGCGTGTACCTTTGCTGAGCTCACTGCGAATGCTCGTGCTGAAAGGCAAATATACCCACCCCCCACTCTTCCCTTACTACCAGGGAACAGCTCCTATGGCGCCGTCTGCAAACGCGGACTTTACCAACCCCCTCCCTTCTCTCCCACATTCTCCTGGCCTCTCCGTCTCCTCCTCCCGGCGGTTCGGTGCCGCTAAAAACCTGGGAGCACTGGGAGACCTGGCTACGCTCCATGGACGCGGCAAAGCAGAAGATCGCCGCCCACCGGGCTACCAACGTCACGGACTTATTAGACATGAACGTTTGAGGGTCGTGGGGTCGCGCTGGGACCCAGGGGGCCTGGGACGTCCTGAATTCCCTTACAATAAACTTTTTTTTTACTCGACTCGACTCGCCTGTCGCCCCGGCGTAACCAGTGTGCCACATATAGCATAGCCCAACTATAGCATGCGCACGCTCGCGCGAAAGAGAAGTCTTCTTCTTGTTCTTGAAGAGCCTTCATGATGATAATAACGCAGGCAAAACCCGATTATCTCCGAGCCAGCTCCTCAATCATCATTCACTTCGTGGATATGGCGGAACCAGTGCCCCGCGTGCCACTAGATGTATGGAAGGTGGAAATTTTAAGGGCTCGTTTTTTCTTTGTTATACACAATATAATGAGAACTAACAGACAATAATGCCAAGGGAAGTATAGGGGATGTTATTAGTAGTAAATGTAATGTAAATGTGAATAAAAAAAGCGGACAAAAAGATGACTTGCCGCGGTAAGGGACCGAACCTGCGACCTTCGAATAAGGCGTCCGATGCTCTACCAACTGAGCTACCGCGGCGGCCATCCCCCCGCCCACTTTATGGGGTATATACGTGCATTTTAAACGTGGAGTGTCGGTCAGCGCCGCCAGTAGCCATGTGGAGAAAGGTTCCCCTTTTTTCACATTTACATTACATTTACTACTTATAGCATCCCCTATACTTTCTTTGGCACTATTATCTGTTAGTTTTAATTATTATTGTGTATAACAAAGAAAAAACGAGCCTTTAAAATTTCGACTTTCCTTCATTCATAGCGAGAATCTCGTTCTGGCAGACTTGATGCTTTCAAGTAGTATGCGACGAATTATTGGTCAGCTGTCAGCCCGTAATAGGTTAACGTACCATGTGACACCAAATGGCTGAAAAAGAGTGTTCCACACTCGCCGTCATGGCAACAAGCGGCGCTGACTGACACTCTATGTTTAAAATGCACATGTATACCCCATAAAGTGGACGGGGGGATGGCCGCCGCGGTAGCTCAGTTGGTGGTGCATCGCATGCGTTATTCGAAGGTCGCAGGTTCGGTCCCTGCGCGCGGCGAGTCATCTTTTCGTCCACTTTTCTTTCTTCACATTTACATTACATTTACTACTGGTAACATCCCCTATACTTTCCTTGGCATTATTGTCTGTTAGTTCTCATTAATATATGTATGGAAGAAAGAAGAGAACAAAGTGTTGGCACGAGAAGAGAGCTCGCGCATGGTGTGCAGAAAGGAATGTTTGCCTGAGAGAAAGGTGCCACTAGATGTATGGAAGAAACAAGAGGACGAAGTGAGAGCGAAGTGTTGGCACGCGAGGAGAGCTCGCGCATGGTGTCAGAAAGGAACGTTTGCCTGACATATGGACGCGAGGTAGAGCGCTCGCTCCACTGCAGCGCGGGCTCTAGTATAAATCATGCAAGGTACCCACTACGCCATAAATCATCCAAGGTTGGTTGGTTGATCCTCAGCTACTTGGCGCAACCCACCGTGGGGGATCGGCCATGCAAGGTACACTTAGATGCGAAGCAGCTTGTGAACGAGACCCTGTCCCCCCGGCGTCGCGTCGGCGTAGCCAGTGCCCCAGCCGATTCGGAGCGGCAGGCTCGCGAAGCCGAAGCGAAACAGGCACGTCGACATCGCATTCTTTAACTTCAAGCTAAAACTTTTGCAGCAAGAGCCATTAACTTTATACTTTTACGGATCACAAGGCCGGTATTGGCGGCGAGGAGTTACGGAGTCGCCCTCTATCGGACGCGCCTCGATTGCGTGCTAGGCAGGATGCCGCCGGCGCGCGCCCCATAGGTTTTGCTGTCGGCGCTCTACAAAATCACCTCGCGGAAGCACTCAGGAACATTTCTGCAGGTACTTTCGAAAAGAAATATGTTCTTTCCTGTCAAAAGAATAATTTTCGACGAACAGAAAGCACAAGATAGTCTACAGTCGCTGTTTCTCTGCAGAAAACGGACCACCGCTTCACGCGGTCACCGCGTTGGAGACCCCTCAACCGGCTTCTTGCGTGAAAGGTAGTCACTCGCTGAGTGCAACATATGTGAAATATCTCGTTAGAGTAGACTGTCTGTATAACCAAACGGGGCATAACAGAAAGAAGCCTCAAGCCAGCGATAGCACGGGTTCGCGACGACTTCCGGTGCCTCTGCATGTATGAGAGTCTGCATGTATGCTCGTACTGATGGTTTCGCTTTTGCTACGATCGCATTTTGGCACCGCGCTGTGAACTTTAGGCCGCAAAATATGAGAATTTATGAGTATACAAACAACTACTGTTGCGAGCACGCTATCAGAGCAGTTCAAAAACGATTTCGTTACAACTACGCCTTCGGTGCGCATTGCATTTTGTGATGTGCCGTCCCGACGATTCAGTGATTTTTTTTTCGGTCTAAATTCGTGTACATTTCAATGTCGTTTGACAAGTTGTCTCGCACTGCGTATTGATCGGTCTTCTCAGCGGGCAAATGCCGCTGCTTCTGTTTCTTTATTCAGTGCATTTATTTCGGTTGGTGCTCACACAAAACGTGAGCAAATGCGACGCCTTTTTCAATGCTCCTTATTTATCGTTCCATTTGCATTCCAGTCAACTTGCCATTCTCTATAAACAACAAAGTCATAGACCAAAGCTTCACCACTTCGAGGTTGCAGGTGGAAGGAGAAGTAGACTACGAGACCGAGCATGGTAGTAGCATGCAACGTCAAGGAAAAGAAAGAAAATACGGTAACGTTCGCCGGACTTGTTCTGCAAACGTCGGTTGTGAACTAGGACCCACGTGAACTTGAAATAGCGGTGAATAAAATAGAAGTTACTGCAGCAATCAGCAGCCGCAAAACAAGATAGTAAGTATTTGACGAGTACCCCAGCGGTTTTGGCGACAGTGTTGTGTTTAACGTCAACATGGTGGCATCTTTCCCACGTAAATAAATGAGGCTCCAAGAAAATACGTGGGGTTGAGAGGCCCAACGTCAGTTTTAGAGTGACACGAATAAATTTGGGACATGGTGTTTGCATCAGGGGAACGCATACTTGACTGAAAAAACGTTATTGCCAACATAAATGCAGCACGCAGCTGCAGCATTTGGCTCTCTTGCTATGTACGTCCACCAGCAAACATGGCGTAGATTATGAAGGCGAAAGCCACATGCCTCTTTAAACGGGAAGATTGACAGTCGCGGCGTCAAGACGAGTGACGCAAAAAATAATCGTCCCGTGATGAGGTCAACATATGACGCCGTCATGACGTCACAGACATCCTAAATGTGTAACTTCATTATGACATCGCCATGACGTGACATGACGTGACGTCACATGATGACGTATTCACCCGACATGGTCCCTTTGCGTTACCTCCGTGATCGGTGATGGCGTTATCATATGACGTCATCATGACGTCACAGATCCCCGCAATATGTAGCGTCATTAGGACGTCACATAATGTGACGTCGCATGATGAAGTATTCAACGTCATGGTCGCTTTGCATTGTGTCCGTGATCGCGGTCACGGAGGCCGTGCAAAACCGCGTTAGGTGCAGAACGCTTTTGGAAGGGGGCGCGGGAGAATCAATACATTGACTGACAAGAAGAAGATGGCTGTCGCCTTCCACTTTGGCGAATGCATAAGGGACCCTGTACGGTACGAAGAACTTTATTTAAGGATCCGGAGAAGTGCCACCCCTTAGGGTGACACCGCGGGCCGCTCCCACGTGGGGACAGTTAGACCTAGCCTAACCGCCGCATCGCAGGCTCTCTGGACAGCCCAAAGTTGATGCTGATATTCTGAGCTCTTGAGGGCCGAGCTCCATTTCTGCCCTGTGAGGTCCTTATCCCCACGTAAGGAGGGGCACCGCCAAAGCATGTGCTCTAAATCGCACGTTCCCCCGCAGCAAGGGCATTGCGAGCTGAAGTCACTTGGGAATAGACAGTGCATGAAAGCGAGATTCGGATAAGAATTAGTTTGTAGCATCCTAAGGGTCATCGCCTGTGGTCTCGTGAGCTTTTTGTGTGGGGGAGGAAATACTCTTCTTTCCAGATAAAAATGCTTCGTGAATTCATTAAATGTGAATAAAGTGTCTCGGAACTCTTGAACCCTGCTCTGTGACAAGGCTTCTCCTCCCGCGCGGAGAGTTAGTACGCGCGCTTGGGAGTGGGCGATGTCGTTGAGGTTGGTGAGCGAGTCCAAAGTTTGATCTAGGTGTGCGGGGAACCAAATGATTGTGTGCATAGTTATGGTCCAGTTCTTAAGAACGTCATGTGCCTCTTTCGCTATGGAGCCCGAGGCAAACGCCCTCACTGCCGATCTAGAATCCGAGTAGATTTGCGTCCGTCCTCTTATCATCCAAGAGTACCAAAGCAATAGCAACCTGCTCCGCTTTAGAAGAAGTGGTCCCAGTCAGGGAGGCCGACGAGATGATTTCACCTCTGTTATCTATTGCGACCACGGCATAGTGAGATGAGCGACCATATTGTGCCGCATCTACGAAGCAGACCGATTGAGGATCATCCTTGATCCTCAATCAACGTATATTCAACGTATATAAACAATGACTTGCGCATCTGAAGCAGATTTTTTGGACGCTGAGCACGGGGCCGACGATCAAGAGGTTGCACGGGAGGGTTCCGAGGTGGCATCGCACCTGGTAAAAGGTAGCGCCTTTTCTATCCTGTGGCAGATAAGCATCATTAGCCGGCGGGAAGCGCGCGTGAGCCATCGTCTCAGTGCGCGCTGTCTGCTACTCACCGAACATCGCAGGCCCGACGCAGTAACGAAAGTTTTTTGTTGCGGAAGTGCTTCTTGCACATAAGACTCGTAGCCGATGGCTACTTACCGGTTCTTAGCTTTACAACTCATGCTTCACGCAGTTTCTTGTCCCGCGGTTACCGGTGCAGGCTGACACGGAGCTCCGTTGCGTAAGCCCGGCAATGCGGCCCCGAGCGGTAGAGCCCCATGTTCGTCGCCTTCGGAGGCAGCTACTTTAATAAAATGGTTTCAGTTAAGCAGAAAATGCACGAAAGCTTCCCTATTTGAACAGACCGCAGCGCGTGTGGTACTTGAAACTCGTTTTCAAAGCACGCGGCAGCACTCCACAAGAAGGCGACGCGGCCGCTCAGACCTCGTTATCCTGCCAAGCACGTCACGCCGACGGTGGCGCCGGCGTTTCCAGTGGTGGGCCTCGAGGCCTAGGGGAAACGTTCTCCTGAGCTTAAAGTCATATATGACGAGTAACCACATCAGGGGAACCTCGAATGGAAGGACCATGAACAGTGATCAAGATAATAAAAGATTTACAGAAATCTAAGTCGCCGCATGGCTGCTTCGCATACTACTCAGGGTTCCCTTTACGTGGAGACGGTGAAATTTGTTTTATATTCAAACACAAAACGGACTGGGGATATGAAAGCGGGCACTCAAAAAACGCGCACTTGCCAGTTGCCTGAGTTCGTTATCAGCACTCAAATGATGGCAGGTGCAGAACAAGGCTATGTGACAGAGCTACACCGATGCTTGAAACTCCGTCACAGTAAGACCTGTACGGGCTTCATGTTGGGCAAGGAACCACGTCAACAGATGCAATATAGCATGGTATAGGAGTAAAATAACAACCAGGCTTCGTCACATAACGCGAATTGCGTAACGACTGGGTGGATTAAAGGTTCCCAATCACAACAAATGGCTCAGCTCAAATTATTGGTCGTCTTAAGGCTCAGCATCAACAAAGTGCACGTAAAGCCTTACAGGTGTGTTGCGGGTACCTAGCTTCATAGCAGTACGCTGTAGCAGCCACTACTATGTTGTTTTTTATTAAGGTTTAATTATTTAGTCCTAATTAATGAGTAATGGCACAATGGGTCCCTACTTCGCAATATTATGATAATTTGTGGCTTAGCGGGTGCCTTGCAATTGTAGTTGTAGCAGTTGCCGCATATGAGTTTAGAAGGGGAACTAGAAAGGCTGCTCCTCCAGCTTTCACTGTGACTGTGCTTCGTGTGCCACGCAAGGCGGGCGTTTTTTCGACCTGACATGCTCAGATCTATTCATTCTGACAATATTATTGCTTATCGAATCCCTTTTCATTCAGTAATGAATTCGTACATTAAGCTTGGCTCGTATATCTTATCAAGTCCGTGGGTACTCAATATAATGGAATGACCTCAATGGAATGACACGTTGTCACGGCAGTTCACAAGGTCCAGTAGACCTGGATGGATGGATGCTTTGCGCGTCCCCTTTATAACGGGGTGGCTACATATGTGCCACCAGGCCCGACAAAAGAAAAAGCTCTTTTTTTGAGCTGGGCGCAATGCCTTGTCTACGACGCCTAAATCAATATTACTGTAGAGAAAAAACACTAATTCACAGCCCAGTTCTCCGCCCCTTACCGCATATAGTCCTTACTTTTCCCACTATTTCTTTTTGTCCTTTCTCTTTAGTTTTCTCCCACCAATACAATTTCTATCACGGGCATGTTCAGTTTTCCATTGTTGTCCCTTAGCCAAGGCTTCATGTAGGCTCGTGTCCAAACGTACACCTGCGTGATATCTCCACATTCAATCAGAACATGCTCCTCCGTTTCCTTATCTTCCTCACAGCATGCGCATTGTTCTTCTTCTCTACTGAATCTCGCTTTCTAACTACGCGTTCTAAGGCAACCGGACCTCACTTAAAACAGTAAAGCGCTTCCCTTCAAATTATAATGAAATGCTTCTCTCCTTGTTTCCTTTTTGCCGTTTCGGTAGTTACTCAGAGCTGGTTTTTTTCCATCACTACCTCCAGTAAGTCCTCTCTGCCTCTCTGACTTTTCGTTTAACGCTCTTCGTCGCCATGTCTCTTACACTGCCGGCCGCGTATTTAGTGCTGAGCCTCCTAGTTCTTTTTCTCCGCCGTGTCAACGATATTCCTGTACAAATACCAAAAGACCTTCTCTGCCCATCTACTCTCCTTCATATTCCTTCTGAGCCTCTCTTCGATCTTCATTTTGCTCTGAGCTTCCCTCACCTCAAGATTTGCCCATCCCATATCGCCCTTAACATCGTCATTTGTCGTCTTTCCGTGAGCGTCCAAATCGAGGCGTCCCACAGTATTTTGATTCACATCCATTCCTGATTGGCTCTCAGATCGCCACAATGTAAGCCCCGGAACCATTAAACCTTTCCATAGACCTCGAAGAGCCTCGTACCTATTGTCTCCCCATAACGCTCTGTCATTCATTATTGCAGCATTCATGTTTCGCTTTGCTGCCGAGGCTTTCTCTTGTACCCTCCCTGTACTTATCACCCTCATTTACTCATACTGCGATGTACTTGTATTAGGTTACCATCGGCATTTCTTGGCTCTGTATTTACACCGCCTGATCATTCGGATCACTGAATACCGCCAATCCACATTTTGTTACACGAAATCCTAGTCCTAAAGCCTCATCTTCCCTTCCGCATGCATGCGCCAATCACTGTATATCATCTCGACTGTCCGCAAATTAGACAATATCGTCAGCATAAAATAAACCTCGAAGCTTCTTCTCCTTCCCGTAAACCGCAGCGCCACGCTAGCCTCTGGGGAAAAAAGACCCTGTGGGAAAATAAAGCACGGGCGCGCGGGTGACAAGCGAGCCCCTCTCGGTCTAGCGTTATTTCTACGGTGCGCTCACGCAATTTTGTGCATGTGCTCGCTTGTTCTGAATATAAGTGTGCCCTGTGATCACTACAGGCTTGACGTGTACATAATTCCGGCAAGGTGAGGAGGCGGATGGCGTACTGTGTTCGAGGTTGTGATAACAAGTGGATGAAGCATGCATACATTTCGTTACACTAGTTCCATAAAAACGACCAGATAATAGATAGTGGGTACGGCGGATAAATCGAGAAGGACGAAGACGACCCTCTGTGCACGAAGGCACGCTGCTCGCGTTCAGTCGGCAAGCTCAATCACCCAGGTTCGACGAGGCTTGGGTCGTGTCCTTGTGCTGGTTTGGTTGGCTGAGTACCGGGTAGTTTGTATTATTTGACTAATATCGTTGGGTGTTTTTTTCATCTCATGCAGGTTCAATATATCTTCTTCGTTCTCTCTGCTTGAGGTCGCACTGATGGCCAGGAATTCACCTGGTCAGAACTGTTCCCCGTAGACGACCTCATTGCATAATGATGACTTACCTCTGGACCTATTTCTCCGCAGTGGTGTGAGCAGCGTTCCCGTCGCTCTGGTACCCATGGGTGGGCACTTCATTAAGTTGAATAAGCCCAAGGCGATTTAACAACAGCTCCATGCAGTGAATCCAGGCTACCAGAGCATTACCGACGTGCGGCAGTTTGGTCTTGGTCGAATTGTGTGCCGCTCGCCAGACCAGGCATGTGTAAAAGATCTAAAATGTTCCTCCTTTGCATCGACCCCGGTGAGCGCGTATATACCACCGCATCTGGCCTGTACTAAAGGCATTGTAAAAGGTATAGGCGCACAACTGAGCCCTGCTGAAACACTTGAAAAGCTTTCTGTGGCAGGAGTAGTGGCTGTCTATCGATGCAATCGAGTTGTAGACAACAAGCCAGTCCCCACCGAGTCAGTGATTGGGACCCTTGCTGGTACTTCATGTCCTTCTGAACTGAAAGCATGGCCCTTAATCTTCAGAGTGGATCAGCTTGCGTCAGGTCCATTACAACGCAGGAACTGTTGGAGATTTGGGCATAGCGCTGGCGGTTATAAATCAGACGGTCGATGTTGCAGATGTGGCGACACACACTCAAATCGAGAACGCGCGGCCCAAGAAGACATGTGCTGCTTCGTATGGTGGACAATACGCTGCTGACAAGGCAGACTGCCCAATTAGATAGCAACAAATGCAGGTCCTAGAAATTGTAGACTAACGGTGGTGCTCTAGGAGAGAAACCATTGCTACTGTAAAGGAGAGGTTGCGTGGTTATGCTGGCGTTATAGCCCGCCAAATGTACACGGAGACGTCTATTGCACAGGCAGTTGAGACAGCAGTAGAAAAAGCTTTGGCTAGGGTAATGGATCAACTAGCAATTAGTATTACCGAATGCATAGCGCAAGCTGTCAGCAATCAAACTGCTAAGCTCCTAACGCCAGCACCAACAGGCACTCCCGAGTCCAAGAGAAGATAATACACTATGCAAGAGAAGATAATACACTATGTAACGATAAGGAGAATGCTGCCGATAACATCTGTGGCTCCCCAGCGTGTCATTCGGATGTTGGTCATGAACATGTGCTTGACTTACATGTCGTTACAGATGTCGATCTTGAGGCCCGTGCTCAAAAACGGAGCCGGTCCCCGTTGAACAGTGCTGATCCGCCTTCTCCTCAGTCTAAATAAAAAAGATTCCTCGCAGTAAAGTACTGAAGGAGAGTAGTTTGGAGAAACTTCGCTCCACAATTCTTCCGCCAAAATAGCATCCCTGAAAGTTTTACAGTGGAATTGTCGCTCGATATTTGCTGCTATTACTGATTTACGTTGTCTTAGTTCTCTGTTAAATCCTCACTTAATTTTATTACAAGAATCTTGACTTTCTCCAGATAGCAAATGTTATTTTAGGAATTACCTTTCGTTTAGATTAGACCGCGCTTCTCGAGGTGGTGGCATAATTACAATAATATCAAACAGGATTTGTCACAAAGCAAAGTTGACATTAAAACTGCTCGATCCAGAATATGAAATATTAGTTACAAGCATAACACTTCCGTCTGGTCAGAATTTTTCAATAGCCAATGCTTACTTCCCTTCAGGCGTGCGCGACACCCGGCCATTGGACACGATAATTGGCAAGTGCGGAAGAAATTCTTTATTAGCAGGTGACTTCAACTCCCATCATGTTACTGGGGGGTTAAAAACTGATGCGTGCAGCAGCCGCTTGTGGGAGTGGTCACAGGATAATCACTTAACATGCTTAAATTCAGGAAGTCCTACGTACGTGAAAGGTCGCATTTGAAATAATAGGTCCGTTTGCCCCATCAGTTTCTAACGTGCATAAGTTCATTAATTACAATATATTTAAACAATCATTGCTTTGTTCACTCGCTTCAATATCCCATATGAGCACGAAGTCGAAAGCGTTGAGCATCTGCTCTGTCTTACAGAAGTTTAGCGACAAAGCTGAATCCGTGGTCTCGTCAGTTGTGCAGAATCCTAACTCTCCTTGGTAGACTGACGATTGTTCTCGGGACTATAGACGTAGAAAGACATCCTAGAAAAAGTTGCTGTGCAATCAATGTCCTCAAAATTGGAAGGACTACCAGTTCTACGCTGGTGCTTTTAAAAGAACCGTTCTGAAAGCAAGAGAGAATTGCGATATTCGGACGTTCAATTACCTTTCTAAATCTAAAAATAAACGCGCATTATATAGACTTCTGCGTCAAAAGAAAATGATTGCGCGGCCTACTAATGCAAATTCTATCAGTTTGTCTGCGCAAGAAACAAAAGAATCGTTGGAAACAATTGGTAGAGGGCTAGAACAACGTTTTACAGCGAAAGCTGTTATGAGATCATTTCACCGGCCGTTTTTGGCGCCGTAGTTGTCCGCCGCCGCCGCCGCCGGTGTCCGTAACCAGTATCGCTCGAAATAAGAAAAAAAATAAATAAGAAAAAAATTCCAGGATGGAACGCGGTTTCGAACCTGGGTCCTCTGCGTGGGAGCCCAGTATTCAACCTCTGAGCCATGCCGGTGCTTGAAACTGTTTTGCTAAAAGGTCCTATACAGGCTTCATGTCAGGAAGGAACCACATTAGCATATGCAATATAGCGTGGTAGATGAGTAAAATCAGCACCAAGCGTAGCACAACGCGAATTCTGTAACAAGGCGTCACACAATGCGAATTGCGCAACGAGCAGGTTGTTGAATGCTTCGAACCCATTACAAAGGACCCTGCCATAATTCTTCATCATCAGGCACAGCATCAACAAAGTGCGCATAATGCCTTACATGGGTTTAGCAGGTACCAACGCTCTCCGTAGAATGACAAAAAATGGCAGAGTGCCTGCTGCCCTACTTCTCAAAAATTACAGTTATTTATAGCGTAGTGGGTTCCTCGCAAGCGCACATGGATTGGTTGCCAAGGAAGCCCATAAGCGCATGATACACTTCCTCTGGGTCTCAGTAAAATTACAATGATTTATAGCGTAGTGGGTTCCTCGCCAGGGCACTTGTATTGGTTGCCAAGGAAGCCCATAAGCGTATGATCCATTTCCTCGGGGTCTCAGTAAAGTTCTTCGCCCCCCCCCCCCCGTCTCTTTCCCACGTCAACGTATGTTATACAGCATGACGGGAGAGGGAAATAGCGAGCGGGCGGCACCCAATGCAAATTACATAACTGGTGGGCCGTTTAAAGATTCCAACCCATTACAAAGGGCTGAGCCATAATTCTTCATCGTCATCAGTCGTCGCGTGAACAAAGTGCACATAATGCCTTACAGACGTGTAACTGGTGCCTCGCTTCTCCGCAGAATGACGAATAATGGCTTAGTAGGTGCTTCCAAACTTCACAAAAATTGTGATTTATGGCGTAGTGGGTACCTTTCTAGTGTACTTGTATTGTAGCCCCAAGAGAGCTTAACGGGCTCTAGAAACGCCGCTCTTCCAGCTTTCGCTGTGACTGTGCTGCGGTTTTAGCGCAGACCTGGTGTTTTTTTGCGCCGTAGTTGTCCGCCGCCGCCGCCGCCGGTGTCCGTAACCAGTATCGCTCGAAATAAGAAAAAAAAACTAAATAAGAAAAAAATTCGGCAGATCCCACGTACCGTGGGAGTCGATGTTATGCCAAGCATGCGGCGGGTAGGGAACTGTGGCGTAACTTTTTTTTACTGAGCGGCAAGTTACAAAATGACGCTAAAGATATGTATAAATTTGGGGCTGCTGCTTACAAGCTTCATCCTCTTGTAGCTCACGAGAGACAAGCTTTGAGATTATGTCTAGGTCTTTCTAAATTTGTTGCAATAAATGTCTTGTATATGGAATCTAGACTCCCCTCACTTGCTACCCGGTTTAAATTGTTAGCAGTACAGTCATTTCTAAGGCTGTGTGAACCCCCCGTTAGGCGTTCCTGACTTGTATTTTGGATTATACTGGCCGCGATTTCATACGCCTCAAATTTTAGTTATAGAAAGCCTTCTTGACAAAATAAACGTTCAAATAATTACCTGTGTATATTCAGTAAGAGTAACAACTATATTAAAATACAGTTCTATGACATTTTTCCAAAAAATGCAAAAATAGTGTCATACCGCTTATAAAACTCCATATTAAGCGATTACCTGGAATATATGCCAATTAAAACAGTGATAGCGACGGAAGGTTCCCAAAGTGACGAAAAATGTAGAATTGGGATTTTCTCTCCTACTCTAGACTGGTCGTTTTCCCTTCGCCTTCCAGATTTTGTGCCCATCTTTGTAGCAGAATTTTTAGCCATCAGTCTAGCTCTACGTAAATTAGAAGGATCAATGAGCTCCGCAATAATTTTGACGGACTCACTATCAGTATGTTCTTCCCTCACTGCAAATGAGGACTAGTATGTTTTGAATGCTTTCAAATCATTAGTTCCACTGCACATAAATTTCATCAAGTTAGTGTGGGTTCCTGGACATCAGGGCCCACACTGAATGAATGAAATGGCAGATGCGCTAGCTAGTTCATCATTGAATGGCCCGGTAATTCAGGTATTGCCCGCATCCAAATTCATTACAGGTGCTAGCTTTAGGAGGAAAGTGATGTTAGAGGAATTTTCCGCACCGTCATTAACGACCATATTAAAATACCAGCATTTGAATCATCAATGGAATATTAAAATATGTCAATCACGAGCAGTAGAACTCGCAATAACAAGACTATGTTGTCAGACTACCTATCTAAATTTTTATCTTCACAGAGCTGGTCTGGCAGCTTCACCTAATTGTTCTTTTTGGGGAATACGCGAGACAACGCAGCACTAGCTCATTTCCTGCAGGAGGTATTCTACCTTGCGCAAAAATACCTTAGGTGTCGTTTTTCGTCTGCTTAGATTAGAATGAAATGAACAAAATGTAGTGTCCTTCGGGGCTTTTTCTCTTGGCCACAGTGACGGGAGATTGCTGATGCATTGCAAAAGTTTCTTAAAGGTTCAATAAGATTTAGGTTTTAACATCAACCTTTCCACAGTTTTTGTCTATTTTCTTTCTTTTTTCCCCAAATTTTAGGTTTTATTGCTTCAGTTCTGTTCTATAATATTATTATTACTAGAATCTTAATTCCAATTCATTTAGCCTTCTTCTGTATCAATTAAACAAAGTTTGAACTTCAACTTCAAATTTCCTTTAAAAACTAAACAGTTCTTGGCCAATCCCCCAGTGTGGGCATGAGCCACAGCTTCTAGGGTCTGCTCTACTCTACTACTTTGTCCGCTTTGAAAATTGTGTAGCCTGAAATGGCATGTTTGGTTGTACCATGTCTGACTTCGAAGGTAGTTACGCTGTCCTCGAAAATGACGACGGAATATTTCTCAACTACTTTCTCTAGGTGTATGTAAGCACCCTTAGAAACTAAGGAGTCGTTGCACTTTTCGAGATATCACACCTCCAAAATGATTACGAAATTATAAAAACGTGGAACGAGTGAGCGGTCTTCCGCAGATGGACTCGCGCCACGCAATGAAAGGCGAGAGCTGTCAGCGAATTGATTTCGTACATTGCTGCTGCTACCTTCATTTGCGCCGCATGACGTACTTTGCCAGGTACGACCTGGTGTACTCTGTAGCCTTCGACGACCAGCATGATGCAAGAACAAGTGATAACCACATAACGGTTTCCGGAGACGGCGTGTTAAGCGACAAGCACCTGCATTGCAAACATGAACGCGTGGCTGAAGGAGACGATGGAGTTCGGCGCTCTTTATCCTGTGATGGACTGCGCCGACGCATGGCGGCACGCGCGACTTTTAGGAAAGGTCCACTGGAGGCTTTTCTCGAAGCGAACTCTGTTGTTTTTTGCATGAACAAGCAGATGCCTGTGTGTTGCCTTACTGTGTGAAACATGTTATCACATTGGTATTCATTGGTGCATTGTTTACATTGCCTAAATTTATTATGTGTGCTGACGCATCGTATTATATCCTCGGTAGCACCTGCCATTGGGGTAGCAGTATTGTAAATTAATAAATACATAACTCAAGTGTGTTTTACTCTTGTCCGCTTCGTTTTACACGTCCAGCGCTCTGTGTAATTATCAGTGGTGTGTGCAATTTAATGCTTCACCCGATACTAGAAGACAACCTAGTAAAAGCATGATTATATCAAGAACAGTGCTGGTTTTTTAATACAACATGATCATTACGGTGAAGTGTTGCTTTGGAATGCCCATACCTGACGTAGAATAACGGTTCTTTATTCGCGACACGTTTATCAATGTGGTACAGGCAGTCATTAAGGTATAGATAACAGTGATGTTAAAAGACCATCCCTTCACGACATCCATAAGCGCTTAGAGTGGTAGGACGCACAAAGAGTTTAGCACAGGAGCCACTGATGAGTGGAAAATTCCTTACACATGCGTAAAATACGGTCGCCCATTGATGAGCTATTTCTTGTCGCTAACTATATACATTTTTTTCATCACATCATTCATACCGGAATTTCTATAAACATTTACGTGTGTTTAGAATGCGATCGACATGGTCCTCACTGGTTTATTTTAATTTTGTTTTAAGGCTCATGAATAAACTTTTGTGTTACTGCGTGTCAAATAGCGGTAAGCCTTCGTCAAGCCGTAATGATCTTTTTCTTTCCCCCCACAGCGTCACTGCTGTGACTGTTGTATTGAAAATAGTGCGCACATTTAGGCATATAGCAGAATGACATTAAAGTATTGAAGGACAGTGGCGGTTCTCCTTTAATATCATCTTCAAAGTTGTACTTTATTTCAAAGTACTCTATATATTGCAAATACCTTATTGTAACAGCGAAGCTCTTTAAGCTATCCGTTATTTGTGTGGCGTAACAGAAAACTATCACCATCATGAACGGGTACGTGCCACAGAAATTCGGTACATCCCACTATTCTCCAGTGGTTCACTATGAGAGAGTGAGAGATAGCTATAGAAAGAAAAGAAGAGACAAACATTGAGATAAATAAGGGGAATAAAGATATTAAATGATTGAAAGACAGAGAAAGATACAGAATTTCAGAGAAAGAGAAAGAAATAGAAACACAGAAAGTGTGAGAAAGAAGCAGAGAGAGAAAAAGATAGAAAAAATAGAAAGATCAAGAAATAAATGAAGAGAAAGCGGGAGAGAGAAAAAAGCGGCGAGAAACAAAGCAAAAAAGAGCGACAAAGGGAAAGAAATAAAAAGGAAGAAATAGAAAGCAACCGAAAAAAACTAGAGACATCAGAAACAAAGACAAATATAGGTGCGAATGCTCGGTTACGGAATTTGGACATCCTTGTCGTGATTAACCGAGCCAAAGCCTATCACCAACAAAGAAGCAACCAGATTAGACTTCAGAATCATGTTGTTTCACCGTGTGAAGCCTTACGCAACATACTGCGAACTTCGCCAATTTTTATTCAGGGATTTCTTCAACATGCTACAAGACACCCTAAAGATGCAGGTAACAGTTATGTTTAAAGAAAATCATCCCGCGGTGTTTATAAGCGCTAAAAGCAGTAGACATATACAAAGTTTTCAGATATGCCGAGACGTAATAAAAACATAAACTGTAGAAGACTTCTTTACAGATATCACTTGCACTGAAATTGCGGAGCTTTTGTTTGAAAGCACCATTAAAAAGGCAAACAATTTAATTTTCCTTTGCTGCGATGCTTTAACCAAAGTGTTACAAACAGCCCTGAAGTTACAGATAACAGCGTTGTTAAAAGAACCCCAGCTCACAAATCTCTTAACGTCCTGAAGCAGCAGAAAATGCAGGTTTTGCCCATATGTCAAAATATAATAAAACACATAACAAATCTATATCCGAAACAGCAGTTGTTTTGAAATAAAGGCATGCGATTGTACTGTTCGTTCTTCAACAATGCCCTTGAACTTTAAGAAGACGTCCTGTAACAGCAGCGCTAGTAAATATTTGCCACCCTGACCGTAAAGCTGACGTCAACGTGACTGATTGCGTTGTTTTTCCATGCTTGAGCATTATTCAGGACCGAAGTACCAGGAATACAGCTTTCTTTAGAAAATTCTTGTACTTAGCCTTGAGGCGACAGCCACCATATGCACAGCTGCATTGTTTGAAACGTGGTCCACACCATTACATATGTATTTCGGAAATTCGAAAACAAACTCTTCCAATTTATGGCAAACTAAACAGTTCACAATACCGTTGTTACAGGTCGTGCGTAATTCTGTATCAGTTCAAAATATAATAATTCGCCCAAATTTGCCGTTATTATGAGACTAATTCTTGCATCAATAGTGTATCTTGTGGCAAGTGTATTTGGTAAGTAGAAGGTCTTGTTTAATTCAAGTTGCTGGTATTTTGCATATTGCATCAGTAAGGCTCAGAGCTATCAATAAGCAGACAGCGCCCCGCGTGGCTTATGCTAAGTTTTTGCACCTTAAACATACCTATTTAATCTTGAATCATCTTTAGAAACACCACAACGCATTAAGTGTCGAGGCGATTGTCCCAAAGCTGTA
Organism: Rhipicephalus sanguineus; assembly: GCF_013339695.2. Classification (NCBI taxonomy): domain Eukaryota; kingdom Metazoa; phylum Arthropoda; class Arachnida; order Ixodida; family Ixodidae; genus Rhipicephalus; species Rhipicephalus sanguineus. Next base: position 137,438,577 of record NC_051177.1, on the reverse strand, counting down.
TTTAAAGCTAGATAAGCTGTACCTTGGTGACCTGCCTAAGCGGACTTTCAAAAGAAAAACCCCAATGGGTTATATTAGTGGGTAAAGTGGACCCTTGTGTTTATTTGCTGTAGTAGGGATTGTACAATACATAATCGAATCGACACGAACAGAATGTTCTTAATCTTACTATCAGGAAATCGGACTAAATGGAGACTTATAGTGCAGGCGAAAACTATCACACAAATGTGCAACCATACTATTCTTAGCGTGATGAGTAGTGTGAAAAAATCTATGTTTCGGCTGGAGCAACTTTTTGCTGTGCTATATGCAGGGGATCCCATCTTTCACGCAGCAAGAATTAAAGCAAGCCTCGTTTATATTGTTCCAGTGTTGTACACGTTCCTCTAAAACGGGAATGAAAGCTCTTTCCTCATTCCTTCCGAATCTTGGAACAAGTTCCCGTCACAAGTTACCTTAGCGTGAAGATAACTCGTTCCAGTTACGTTTCGAAAACTTGAACGCGTCGTTACATAAACGTTACATTTGAATTTTCAATCAAAATATAGTGCCGGATAACCCTGAGGCGAAACAAAGTGAGCATTTTAAAGCTAACATTGAGATACATGTTTTTACGAATTTGACATCGCCGGCAGTAGGTAATATGTAGATAAAATGAATCTAAAGAAACGCTCCTAGACGAATATTTTTAGAGACCACCGCGGCCATACTATGCCTGATTGCAACTTTCGTGCTCGTCTATTACAAGTGCAACACATTGGGCATATTCCACGTCAGTCTTCAAAAGCGCCGTCAGAGTCCTGCGCTTCAGATATTCAGATACAAATTCCCACACATGCACCAATATAAATAGGTTTCTTGCGCAGGAAACTACATCAAAAAGAACAGTACATAACGTGTAATGTGTACTGATTCAATATCGCAGTGTGAGTGGAAAATAATGTCCAGGATACACATTCGCAACTTAGTGAAATCCCTCGTTTGCACTCATCAAGAGTTGCATCGCGATCTTGGTATCCGACAGAGGAACTTGTTTTCTCTTGAGCACTTCGTTGGCAATGTTGAAGAGCCGTTCGATCAAGTGCTTGAGGGTGCTGCAGTGTTGTCCGCAAATAGGGACAAGTCAACCATGGTTGTAGGGGTGAGGGCAGGCTCAGCGGGCGCAACAAGAATGTAGCGCTGGATGTACGCGTATTTTTTATTGCATGGCAAACGTGATCGGTGCGGAGGCTGTCGAACTGAACTATAATAAAAGTTATAGGCCGATCGCTGCGGAGATAACTAGTATGTTGAAGGGATGCCTGCTCAAAGGAAACCATCAAAATAACCGGACAGGCGCCACTGCAGTATATCCGCGTCCACTGCATTTTGGTTCTCTTCCCGGCTATCCGCGATCCGGGTGTGAAAAGGCAGATGTGTCGACAGCTGCCGGCGGCATGCACGAGATACTAAAGGGACGATCGAGCGAACCGCTAAAGACCACGCGACGACAGAAACATTCCCAGGAACTGGGTTGAAGCTTCGCAGTCGGCAGCGCGCCAACATAAAACCAATAAAACGTCGGAAGAGTACGCTGCACGCGGCAAGGCGCTCACTCCCAAAGGGTAGAACCAAAGTGTAACTTCGTCACTGTTACGTTGGGGCCGAAGACCATTCATGCCCAGTGAGCGTCCACAGCGCGGGATTTCGGTGGTTAACACGTCGGTGCTTCCCTCATTTTCTTCGGCCTCTGGCGTTGTGATTGGCTACTCTCTCCATGCGCGTCAAACACCAGATTCGCGACGATGATTCGCGCCGTTCAAAAACAGCGCGGAACCATGCGTACGCGCCTCGACTACAGTAAGTTGGCTCCCCCATATTTCCCTGCCGACAAGGCCACGGCGACGCGTGGCAGAACCGCCCGAATGCGCAGAACCCCTCCCCTCCCCTCTTCACACACACACACACACACACACACACACACACACACACACACACACACACACACACACACACACACACACACACACACACACACACACACACACACACACACACGCACGCACGCACGCACGCACGCACACACACACACACACACACACACACACACACACACACACACACACACACAAAAGCTACGTTCGAGTTGGCCGAACAAAAAGTCACCGAGGTGAAAAAATCCCGTGCCCTTTCTTGGCGGCAGCATTACAATGGCGTTCGATGATACTCGAATGCCAAGTAAATGTGCTCCAAGGTGTGTCTACACTCTAAAACAGCATGTGATTGCTGTCAGAGTGGCTTAGACAAAAAGAAAAAAAATCAGCTGTTCTTCCTGGGCGTGGTCGGTCTTGACATCGCGCGCTTCCCTGTGCCCTCGGCGGGCGCCTTAAAGTGAAAACCAGGATGCAGCATAGTCAAGTGATTGGCGAGTGGTAGATTCTTGCGCCTCACGCGGTCGCCCATCCACCCTGTTCAGCATGATGTGCTGTGTGCGGGCGCCTGTTCAATACCGAGGAACGTTTACAGAAGGAACGCCGTTCGCTATGCCGTTCCTGCATATACGTAACGAGTTACCGTTACAGTTCCCCCGATCCTTAATGGAACGGTAGCGTTCCTCCGTTCCTTTAAAAAGGAACTAGTTCCTGGAACGAGGTTCCTTGGAAAGCCGTTCCGTACAACACTGTACTGTTCCCAGTGCGCTGGAGTAGCCACTACTATGTTTTTGTTAATAAGGTTTAATTGTTTAGTCAGAATTATGCTTGTAACTCGAAAAGTACTCATCTAATTATCAAAGTGGCAATGACGCATATGTAGGCCCGTTCAAATAGCATCCAACTGGGCTATTTTGAACAGCATAATAATTCCTTGCTGAAGTTTTCCTGTTGATAAAGAAAACACGCGACATCTGAAAAATTTGCACGTGAATAGAGTGCAGCGCTTATTAGGAAGCAGCGTCCTCAAACAAGCTGACTGTGAGGTAGCCAGTATAAAAAAATCCAGAAAGGAAAATTGTGAATAGCTTTTTCTGCCGCTCCCTGGCCAAATAAACGCGTCGCTTTGGTCTTACTTAGTTAATCATAATCAGGACAGTGCTTCCGCCGCGTTATCAGTGAGAACAGTCGGTCGTGAGGCACGGATAATGATAGTGGCGTACAATCGAGCTGATTGCGACGCATCTTCTTAGCGCTCGGCGCGTCCGTTGCCAAAGTGCGGAGCGCTGTGTCTGGCAGCGGACCACACGCAAAAGAGTTTCTTGCAATAAGCTTATTTGAGGGTTCTGACTTGTTCGGCGGGTGGGAGGGTAGTCACATGTTTTTTTTTTTTTTCACATTTCGCGGGCTTTATTTATCAGCCGGAAAAGTCGTCACGTTATTACTCCGCTGTCGAAAATAGCTCATTAGGTGTCATTTTTACATGCCCACGTATGCGTCACTGACCTTTTGATAGTTAGGTGAGTACTTGTCATTTTGCAAATTTAATTATGACAAATAATTAAACCTCATTAACGAAAAAGTTGGTAATAGGTGTTGCAGTGTACTGGACACAATATGCACGAGGTTTGCTTCATGTAACGCAATTCCTCTCTTTTTAGATCTTGATGCGCGACAGTTAGGACACCCTGTATTCTGAGCGCTAAAATTTGTGTGATGAGCCTGTGGTACGGGACTTGATCGTGTTCAAAGTAGAAGTACGAAGTTTACGTCAACTAAGTTTGCTAATATTTACAAAGAACCCTTAACACGGCACTTTAACTCCTCGTGCCTAAAGAATGCATTTTAATGTCAGCCACCTGTGCCATAGAAATTCAAGGCAGATTTGTCATATGTTTTAAAGGACGCAGTACACGGTGAAGTTACAAATGAAATTGCTCATCACTGAAATGTTGATAGTTACGTTATTTTCTTTATCTGTTTCAGTTTGCGATATCTTCCTTCCTGTATATTTTTGCTTTGGGGCAACAATAGGGGATATTCAAAATATACAGCGCCATCTGTCGACTATCCCATAAGCTCAATCCGTCATGTTTTAGGCCATAAGCTCAATCCTCCAAGGTCAATCCACCATCGCGAAAACGAAACCAGACGCATATCGCAGCCTCCCAGGTGCTAGCTACTGGTTTTTTATCTTGGTTCTGCGACGACATCCCAATGCTGCGTCCGCTGTTCAGGCAACGAGGGAGCCCTGGCAATGCCGGGAACATGGTAACGCTATTTTTAATCAATTTTATCAGTTTCCTGAACGAAGAAAAATAAATGTACTGATGCGAAATTTTTTCGTCAACAAGATCGCCGCTGTGCTTTGGTTGGGAAACTATCGGCGCCCGCAGCAGTTCTTACTTCTCCGTGCAATGTAGTTGCTGGTCTGCAACATATGCTAGACTCATGCAGAACAATATATTACGATACATGCATTTTCAAACAGACGGCGGACGTCGCACATGCACGGGATAGCATGATTGATCAACATTAGGTTGTCGGTGCTGAAGATCGAGAAAGCAATTATTAACGCCTTAGCAGCAGACAAGATATCGAGCAGAGCATCTACATGAGGGAATCATCGTTCGAATCCCAGGAGTAAACGCCAGTGATGATCATCGTGTTGGCCGTGAATAGAGGCGGACGGGGTGCCGTCTACCTCATACATGCTGACATTGGCTCTGTGGACAGCGGCAAGTGTTTCTCTACGGTTGCAAAGTGAGCTTCATACATCGATGACGAGGGCGTCTTGCAAAATCCGGCCGGCCTGCTCAAGTAGGCGATGGTGCATCTGTTCCGCCTTTAGTTATGGAGAAGTGGGACCATATTGTGGCGGGCGGCGAATTTCACTCTGGGTCCTGTAGGGGCAGGAACGTGGGCCAGACATTTTTTATGTAAGCAGAGATTTTGTAGCTTTGCTCATGTATCGCCAGATGGGCCCCTATTGGAAAAAGTCAAATGGTGGACATGGTGGAAACCACCATCCACCATTATAGTGGATTAATGTAGTGGGTGGATGGTGGACGGTGGTGGATGGTGGGGTGGATGGTGGACGGTGGTGGATGGTGGACGGTGGTGGTGGATAGTGGACGGTGGTGGATGGTGGACAAGGTGGGTGGATAGTGGACAGTAATTTAGGTGGGCAGATGGTGGACGGTAGCCTTGGTGGCTAAAAATTATGCTGTGTACAAGGTACGCGGCAGGTATGGAGATGGCGGGCATATTTGTCAATGAACTATTTCTCTTTCAATGCTATTTCAGTTATATTTCAAAACATATTTGTTACACAAGGCATACAGGTTAACCCACAGATTGGTAACTCTCAGCTTTGGTTCCAAATGTGTTATCAGGCAAAACAGGCACAATAATACCATGTTTGCACTAAGCAAAAAACACACTGGCTCAGTGAATAAGTTTATTCCCTTTTCTACATTTCTTGGCGTTATGCTTACTCCTTTGCCTCGACGAGCAGCTTCTGCAGAAAACCCTTGTAGAAAACCCTCACCACGACATCACGGTAGTTCCTCGGTGGCTATAATTGAAGCGGCTACAAAGAGATACATTTCTCCAAGCAACCTGAAAAATATTTAAAAAGCATCATTAAAAAATATAAATGATTTGTTTATAATCAATATATTGATGTGTCTTACACTGCTCCTTTCAATCAAATAAATAGTACTATGCTTGTTGCAAGTATGACATGTTGTTGGGCTAGTTGGTTCATAGATACAGCAGACACTTTTAAACTGGGCGAAGACAACACGTTAGAAGACAGAAATAAACAGACACACACGAAGCGCACGGTGTGTGTGTTCTCTGCGCTTCGCTCGTCTTCGCGCAGTTTATACGTGTCTGCAGAACTTACGACTAAGTGACTTTTGAATTAATACAGTAAAATTGCACTACAAACCACTACAGCTGGTGAGGTACTACCGGCTGTTATATTATTTTTTTCGCGAGTTGCCGTAAGCGAAATAGTGCCGGCATTCCGTGCGAGGACAATTACTTGCCCTCGCAACAGGTCGGCAGCGTTCACTTGATTGTAGCCCTTGAAATAAATCTTATTATAACCACAAGTGGGTCAGTTCTCGCGGCAATTAACCTAACCCTCGTAAAATGAACGCGGGATTCGCTAGCCCGCGTGGAGCAAGAGAAAAAAAAAACACACCGAAACCACAGCCCAAACTTTCAAACGTTGCAGCGGCAAAAGAAATCCACATTGGACGATGCCGGCGGCCAGCCAACGGGGATACACAGCCGGCCAGTTGACGCTAGCGCGGCAGTGCCGAACCCCCACCCCTTTCCGCCTAACGGGGATACACAGCCGGCCAGTTGACGCTAGCGCCGCAGTGCCGAACCCCCGCCCCATTCCGCCTTCCCCGGAAGCCCACCTACGACATTATATCGTCCTTCAGGGGCGGATTCTGAACAAATTCCCGTTATTTCCGACGTAAAAACTTATGAGTGCACAAGGGTGCTAGCATAATCAGTGTTGTTTATTGCATCGCCAAATGAAACGTATCGCGCCTCACCGATTCCCAGTCACAGCACAACCCGGTGGCAGTAGCAATAATTTTTTTAGTTTGGTTATTACAAGTGCAGTGACGATTGTTAAATACCTGTGTAAGACGAGAGGCTGTCGAAAATTTGATCTATGTTTTCAGTTTTACGGCGGGTAGTGCGCCCGTCTCACATATTCAAGCACTTTGTAACAGTAGCGATTAAGCTGTTCACAAACGTCGGGCGGGAGCAGCTTCAACACAACTGCAAAGACATTCAGCACCACCGTATTCAATATCCCTTGGCAATACGCATACAGCAATAATAATGCATAACGTGCACAGAGTAGCACTCACAGCCACCTACCTTTCGCAAGAGAATCATGCTGGCAGCGTACACGTTGCGACGTCCGCCGGTCTTCAGGTGATGTAACGAGTCGGCGTTGGCTGACCACCCCGTTTGCAGGCATCCGTCGGTCTAGAGGCAATATGGTGAGTTCCCATGTGCACGAACTGTCACGTCGATTCTCCATGCCACAGCACGCGTTGCGAGAAACTATTCCGGCACTCTTCATCGACGATGATCACCAACAAAGGAATCGTACTTGGGAAGCTGGCGACTGCCGCTCACTTAGTGTGCCGTGTACCGCGCATCATACTGATTCAAGATGTTCCGCCTAAGTCAATGACCGCAACATAAACCACAAAGCACGGGCACGCACGAAAATCAACCGCATCAGCACAAACACAATCACCACGCCATGATCACGTTGTAAGCAGCGCGCCGCCATGACAGGAAAGAAAAATCTGGGAGGACGACAGCGGCGACGCCAGTGGCCACGGCCTAAACGAATTTCACTTCCGACGATGGTGGACGTGACGTCACCGCCGCCATTGAGACTGCGCCTATGGCGAACACGGCCTCAGAGACCGGCAGTAGACATTAATCTCAGAGGCTAGGTTGTAAGCCGCTACCAGCGCAGCGAGGAGGAGGGAGCTGGGAAGCAGCTGCTCGGCTCAGATAATAACTGCTGGGGTTTGACGACGTCCCAAAAGCACGATATGATTTTGAGAGACGCCGTAGTGTGGGGGCTCCGGAAATTTCGACCACTTGGGGCTCTTTACGTGCGCCAAAATCTAAGTATACGGCTGTGCTTTGCACCTTGCCCCCGTCTAAATGAGGTTCTCGGCTCAAGCCGCAAATTGTTTTTGCAATACAGTACATTGTCAATCTGTTTACGCGAGGTGATTCGGTTGCAGCATGCATTTCACGGACCTTTTTCTCAACATTTACATCCGTAGCGCACATGATGTTGATGTTTACTTCCAGCCTTATCATAAATGTGAGCGAGCAGCAAATTCAGCGCGAATGTTAAAGCGCAACAGGCGTGGTCTCGGGTAGGTACATCCCACGGAAGTCCAAAAATTAACTGCTATCCAGTGATCACTAATTTTGCTTTTTCTTCGTGCTCGAATCAATATTCTCAGCCAAGAAAATCGTATTAAAATTTACTAATAATCAGGCAATACACTCTTGAGCATTTTTTCGCGATCAATAAAATAGGCACTGCAAACAAATGTAACATTGAAAACGAAAGCTCAAGGGGCTCGACCACTCACCACAAAAATATAGATTTATTTCATGTCAGTCAATAAGAAATAAAAAAAAATGCATCACAAGGGGTGCATTACAAATACAAAACAAGTTCGATATCCTGTCTATTGAGTTTTACATTGCTCCATTAGGCATTACCAACTCGCTCAAAATGCTGTTCATTTGCACTGCAATGATATTTCACATTATACTCATCATAGTTGCCACTGCTTTCGAGTATAATGACGGTGTTTGGTGCAGCTTCTCCAGCATGGTGCAGCATGGTACACCATCATTTTCCTCACCCACCATTCCCTCGCTGCTTTCCACCATTCGCGCCATAGTGGGCGCTGTCTGGGAAGGAATAAGTGGCAAGGACAGCGTTGAAATTAGCAAGGGGCTGAGACAGGGATGCCCTCTGTCCCCGCTGTTATTCATGCTGTACATGGCGAGGATGGAAAAAGCGCTAGAAGGTAGCAACATTGGATTTAATTTGTCACACAAACAGGTCGGAGCGATGGTTGAGCAGAAGCTTCCTGGTCTATTTTATGCTGATGATATTGTCTTATTTGCGGACAGTCAAGATGATATACAGCGACTGGCAGATATATGCGGAAGGGAGTGTGAGGCTCTAGGACTAGGATTTAGTGCAACAAAATGTGGATTGATGGTATTCAATGATCACGGAGACCATACGGTCTTAATACAGGGCCAAAAAATACCGAGGGTAAGCGAGTACAAGTACCTCGGAGTATGGGTAAATGAGGGGGATAGATATATGGAAGTACAAGAGAAAGCATCGGTAGCAAAGGGAAAGAGGAATGCTGCAATTATGAAGCACAGAGCTTTATGGGGATACAATAGGTACGAGGTGCTTCGAGGGCTGTGGAAGGGTGTGATGGTTCCGGGGCTTACATTTGGGAACTCAGTGGTGTGCATGAAGTCAGAGGTGCAATCAGGAATGGATGTAAATCAAAGGACGGTGGGCCGCCTCGCGTTGGGCGCTCACGGGAAGACGACAAATGAGGCGGTAAAGGGTGATATGGGATGGACAGGCTTTGAAGTGAGGGAAGCGCAGAGCAAAATGAGATTCGAAGAGAGGCTGAGGAAAATGAAGGAGAGTAGATGGGCAGAGAAGGTTTTCAGGTATTTGTATAGAAAAAGCGTTGACACGCAGTGGAGAAAAAGAACTAGGAGGCTCACCAGTAAATATGCGGCTGGCAGTGCGGGCGATATGACAACAAGGAGCATTAAGCGGAAGGTCAGAGAGGCGGAGAGGACTTATTGGATGACAGCGATGGAAAAGAAGCCGGCTCTGAGTAACTACCGAAAAGGAAAAAACGAAATAAGGAGGGAAAGGTTTTATGATAATCCAAGGGGAAGCGCTTTACTGTTTGAAGCAAGGTCGGGCTGCCTTAGAACGCGTAGTTATAAGCGAAATTCAGTAACGAAGAAGAACAATGTACATGCTGCGGGGGAACTAAGGAAACGATGGAACATGTACTGATTGAATGTGGCGATATTCACCCAGGTATACGTGTGGGCACGAGTCTACATGAAGCCTTGGGTTTTAGGGACAACAATGGAAAGCTGAACACGTCCGCGATAGAAATAAGTAAGAGACGGTTAGAGTATTGGTGGCAGAAAAGTAGAGATAAAGTACAAAAATAAATAACTGGGAAAAAAAAAAGGTCATTCTGCCTTAAGAGGCAGAGAGATGGACCGTGAATTTATATTTTTTGGTATAATAACGTAGATTTAATCAATGTAGATAAGGCATTAGGACAACATGAAACAAGGAAGTTTATTTTTTTTTCTTTCTTTTTTTCGCCTTCGAGCCTGGTGGCAGACATGTCACCGCCCCGTTATAAAGGGGACGCTCATAGCATCCATCCATCCATCCAGCCCAGTATTTTGCTGCTACTCTCCACCATCGTCCACCATCCTTTCCACCTTACCCAGCTAACGTACACCTTGCCACCCACCACTGTCCACTATAACACCATGATTTACAGCATACCCAGCATTATTTCCACCATATCCACCACCTTTTCCAGTATCCACCATGGTAGTTTTTCCGATAGGGGCTCCACATAGAAGCCGCTTTTATCGGTAGTAGCTCAAGACAGCCCTCGTCAGTGAACCATCAGTCGCCACATTTGTAAAAGCTGGAGATCTAACATACCAAAATCGATATTTATTACTATGGTTGGCATCAATCACAAGCAATGCACGTATCATACCAATTCTTTTTAGATTCATTCCGCACTTCTCAAGACGCACTGAATTTAATTTTTAATTTTTCTGTTATTGCCGCGCACCATATGCGATACCTCTCAACCTCTCACGTTACATAACGTTCTAGCCACATTTTTTTCATCTCGGCGATTAGTCCTGTTCATCCGGAGTTGACGGGTGTAGTAAAAAAGGCATTGTTAGGATAGTGGGCTCGTACTGGTGCACTGTTTGAGGGCCGTATCTCTTTTTTTTTTCTAGTGTGCTGCTCTCTGGCACGGTATTTCTGGTAATGTAAAGCGACTAGCACAGCGACATGTTTTGACAAGTTTAATCTTCTTTTAAAGGCGCACTGACGTGCGGGCGCCGTACCCACTTTTAAATGCGAAGCATTTCTTAGCGAACCTCAGGCACATGGCCGTTTCTATCTATCTATCTATCTATCTATCTATCTATCTATCTATCTATCTATCTATCTATCTATCTATCTATCTATCTATCTATCTATCTATCTATCTATCTATCTATCTATCTATCTATCTATCTATCTATCTATCTATCTATCTATCTATCTATCTAGCCGCTTACGTCTGGGCGCTCTCCAGGTTGTCTCCATAACTTGTTATATACCAAAGTTGGCATAGCAGAGGATCAGTGCATGACGAACATGATCGACTGGTCATTACATGAATTACGCAAAGTACCTGTCGCGTACGTCATGAAACCATTTCTCTCAGTCACGTGTGGTACATACCCGCATACCAGAGTTCATGTTTTGCGGGTATGTGCCCCAGGTGATACAGAGTCCCAACCAACACAGTAACGGCGAACACACACACATGGACAAACAAGGAAAGTGATAATAATAATTGTTGGGGTTTTATGTCCCAAAACCACGATAGGAATATGAGAGACGCCGTGACGAAGAGCTCCGGAATATTTGACCATCTGCTATTCTTTAACGTGTACCCAGATCGCCCAGTACACAGGCATCTAGCATATTGCCTCCATTGAAATTCGACCACCGCGGCCGCGATTGAACCCGCGACCTTCAGGTCAGCAGCCAAGCACCGTAACCGCTACACCACCGCGGTGGACGCAAGGAAAGTGAGGAAGCTGAAGACAGAACAGCCCTGGAAGACGCTCAACTACCATCCACTCGTCCACGTGGTCCGCAACGTGGACCACGTGGATTATGCAGAAACCGGGATCAATGCTTCCTACAATAAATCTACCGAGAGAACCAGGCTTCTCATCATTACTGGTGACTTAAACATTGATTATTCAAGACCCAACAACGCCTGGTCCTTATACTGCGTGAAAGACGGCTTGGATGTGGACAGGGTATCAAACGACCTCGCTTCCACGTCCAGGACAGGAGGCATCATAGATCATTTCATCGTAAGAGGCATCCAGGATTTCCACCAGCTGTACTATACCTCGCACTTCACTACACTTATACCCCTCGTAGCCGCGACCACGAACGCATCCGAATAAAAATTCCGGTGCAGCTGCTGGGGCACACTGATCACGGTGATGATGACATTGTTCAAGAACTCTGAAGAACCCCTTCCACACATGCACACGGGTTAATGCGTGCGTGAGTGCGTTATCCGTCATAACACACAAGTATAAGCATAACAACTGTAACAATTGCAACTGTGACGGTAACGTACGTGCAGTGCGCCTGCGCGTGCCACTCGGCTGTGTATGTATCTAAAGAAACTTTCCTGAATGAAGCTGAGTTGCGAGTAACGCCTGTCCTGCGCGTCTGTGTTCCTTCTTTGTCTTGTTCGGATTCGCGCTATTCTGTACTGAAGAATATAAGCACTACATATTAGCATACCGCGTCTGGTGCTGGTAAAACACATGTTGCTGTTAGCATCGTTACGCAACTGTAAACAACTGGTTATATAATCCATATGCAACTCTTCAACATATGAGTGTGCGTATGCCACTTCCACATTTCTCGAGCATCATTCCGTAACGTTTCCCTCATTTTGAAAAATTACGCCACAGTAACCATCCTGCGCATGCTTCGCATAACAACGATTCCCATGATACGGGGGATCTGCCGAAATTTTTACTGTGATAGCAATTATATGGGCAGTCTCGGCTGGATTTTGCTGGCACCGTCGCCGTCATGCACCGTATATGTATAAGTATGTATACATGTATAAAAGCCCCAAAGAAAAATGCTTCCGAACCGCGGAATCGAACCACGGACCTCTTGCTCCGCAGCTAGTGGCGCTAACCACTGCTCCACGAAACGCAGATCCTCCACGTAGCTAACGGCGAGCGTTATAGACACACCCTTTACCTCTGGATGGACTCAGAGACGGCCAGCGCTTATAAGCGTTTTTTCATTACCAGCGAGATGGTGCTAGGAGCGCGACGGGCGCATTTAAAATTCGGCGAGCTCGCTCGCTTCTTCTTATATCTGCGCAGGGAGAACCTTCCCCTTCCGCTGTCTGCTTGCACGTTTTCTCGTGGTGAGGGAAAGTGGGATGTTTCGAGCTTTCATCGCGATGTACGCGCTCATGTTACGGAGCGTACGAAAGTCACTCGAGCTCAAGAGACGCCGCTAAACGAACAAACAGATGAGCGCGAACTATCAAGTGTCACAGCTCGACACTTGAAGCACGCTAGTTTCCTTCGCTGCTTCGGCCGCCTTTGCAACAGGAGCGCTGTTCAAACTGAGAGTATTCGTTGGCGAGCCTCACTTCGTATAGCATTAGTTTCCTACTATCGCATTCATTGCTTCGCCCTTGCGGCGAAACTGTGACTTTTTTTCTAATCACCTATGTTCTGTTGCGCAGTTTCCTTGTTCTGGTATAGTTACAACTTGTGAACTTTCTTGGTCAATCGGGAAAAGGAGGCTGTACTACTGTTCTATATAAATTTTGTGGCGTCATGCCTACAGGAAATGCCGCACCCCAAAATTACTAGTGTCATCACGTTGTGGAGTCCCTTATGGCCCAACTCCACAAGGTCCTGTGGGAGGAACGCCGTATGGTAGCTTTGTCATATGTCAAATTATATTACAATAGAGCCTTGCACGTTATCACAAGCAAAGACAGATCTTCAAGATAAAGAAGAAATGACGTTTTGCTAAATGCAAGTGTTATATTTGTCGCTGTGTAATATCTACAGCATCTCTATCATTGCGTAATTGCTTAGCTATGCTCTCCCCTTGTCACAGACTTGTTGTGTCAACCCTTAAATAACGGCTTTAGTATACTCGCAGTTTTTCTATTTTTTTCCTCGCATAGATAAACGAGGATTTATTACTCGTGTACATAAACACTGCAACGTCTTGTGTACAGGAAATACGGTACCCCAAACGGCACTAGGAATTACACCTGGTGGAGTAGCTTCTGCGTCAATTTCGTCAACTCCGGCGGCAGGGATGCTTCCGTATGGTAGGTGTTATGTGTTTAGTTTCTGTCCTACATTAAACCGTAAGTCACCACCAGGGGGCTACTGCAGCTATATATACATCAGGGTTATCTAATAAAGGGTTGTTGTTTTCTGCTTTCTACTTCGGTGTGTCGACTTCGCTAGAGGGGCTAATGCCCACACCACAGTAGGCTTATAAACTGATCAAACCATTTTATAAAAAATGCCTCCCCTATAATCCACAGCTAACTTAGGGAACACTTATGCCAGCAATTCTTTTGGTAATGCTACACATTTAACGCTGATTGAAGTAATATATCCACAAGAGTCTTCATTTCATCCTTTCCAAAAAATGAAGCTGCAGTGGGTCGGTGTTCCGTAAGTGCATCAAGTGTTAGCGCGACACATATAAAAAACGAACACCACCCACAACGAGAGACGCGTAGGCGTGTGTGTCGTGTTCCTTTCTTTTATGCGCATCGCACCATCAGGTCGTTCATATTGTTTGACTAAGAACAAAACTTGAAACGATCATGCACTTTTTCTAAATACAGATTGAATGATATCAATAAAACAGTTAATTGCCTCATAAATCGACTGGAGATATGACACGGGTGCAATAAGCTACGTCCGCTCGTAAGCGCACGTCATGACATTGAGTAGTTTCTTTTCTGCGTTTGCTTTCTCTGAACGCGCGGCTTACTTTTGGTGTGATCACGAGTGCACCGTAGCAATTTTATGCTGTTTGTAATTGTAGTCCTATAGAGAGCAGTACGGGCACGTCAAGACATGCCGCCGTAGCCGTGATAACTATGCAGCCCACGATGCTCTAATTCGCCAGTGGTCGTGATATTCGTGTTTATCGCAAGCTAATTTTCCCTTATGGCATCAATTTTCTAGAGTTTTTTAGCTATCCTTTAAGTTCAACTGTAAATTATATGCCTCTTGCTGCGTTAAATTGTTTGGCTCGCTAGTTCGCGGGAGCCTCGACTACAGATGGGCAGCATTATCTTACCATGTTCAAACATGAAAGCAGGGCCGCTTCAAGATTATCAGCGCTCTTAGACATGCTTGTTTTTTGTCTCCACTGTTTTTTGTTCTAGCACTTTAGTTTCGAAATTGTGTTGCGTAAAATATTCGCATATTATATCAGAGAATTTTTATACCTAACGTATTAAAGACCTTTGACTTTTTATAGTGACTGAATTGCACGCAATTCGAGTCTCAAATTTGTCACAGCACAATACGGGATAGTTTTGATATGTAGAAGGTGATCTTCCCGTTTGCAGCCTACAAACCAATGCGCGTGGTTATCTTTGATTTTTTGTAAATAACTATCTTGCTTTTTTTTGTAAATAACCGAAAGCTTAACTAAAGTATATAAAGTTTGATTTCATTAAAATTGAGACCTTCCACAGTAAACTCCTATGCCATTGCTTTCGTTAAGTTTTTCCCTGTTTCCTCACGATGCTTGTTTCCTCTTATATTGATTGGTTGTCCTGTTTCGTGAATGTATTGTTCGTGACAACGTAAATATTTGAACATGTAAATAACGTTTGAACAAGTACAGGTCGAACTTCAATTAAAAGATGGCCGTAATTACTTCCGCTACTTTTTAAAGATGATATTGCGAGGCTCACATTTGGTACGAGAACAAGCTGTTATCTGGGCGGTAAAATGGGGGTCTACTTTCGTATGTACAAACATGCCTTTGAACTATTTATTACTGCTACAAGTGGCCTTCATGTTTCGGGAGGTGTTTGTGCTTGATAATATTAAATAATACATAGGGAGCATATTGTTTGTCTCTGGGAGCGCATTAGAGTATTTTTATACAAATGATAACGGCTGGTTTCTAGAGTGACTTCCTTGTAGCTAGTGCTGATTTCCGATCTTATCCACATGCCTCGTTGTAAGCTATGTTCAACGCGTCATGCAGGTACTTTCTTTCAAGAAAAATGCATTTGGCTTTGGATTGCTGAAATGGTGAACGTATTCAGCGTTTTCCCTACAGATCCTTCCTAGACGCCTAGCGTGTCCGACAAATATCCCCTGCTTATACTACCGCTGGTGATCAAAAGAATAACTTAAGTATTGTTGGCTATCTGTTGGCTTTCTGTTGAGCATCGCCTTTTATAGTCCTCTCTCAATCGATATCGTCGTGTCAATGAAGCCTTTTTCTACTGTTACAAATCACCAGATCATCGGAGCTACAAGTGTCAGTATGATTTTTTTTACACTTTTCTACGACAAAGCTTCATTTCTTCTACACTTGCCACGTACTTTCGCGAAAACTACGCGTCTCGGAAGAACGAATCAGATTTCTCGTGTCACGGAGGGTCCGGTTTGTTCACTGATGCCGGAAGTATGCAAAGTCGCAGTGTTACTTTCCTACCGAGGCGTGAACAACCGTTCAAGCACAGACGAATAAGGGAACGGCTGCCAGAGCTGCGAGTTTGTCGTGTGCTGAACCTCCTCGTGGGGGTTCTCCGGACACCCTCTTGGTGGCGTGACAGTCTATGGGCATTAGGAATACCCGTAGTCACATAGCATGCGCGCTTTCCCTGTCGCGGACAGCTCTTTTGGAGTTTCGAGTGCCGGGGAGAGCCACGCTAGCATACGGCCCCCGTGACCGTGGCCTTGGAACATTGAAAGCGCGCCTTTCTGAAACTGCTACTGTTCTCCCCTCCGAAGTGGTCCATAAAACGGGGCACACGTGCTCCAGTGTCAGTGGTTGTTCTTGTGTGTGTGTGTTTGTGGTGCAAGTAGGAGATCCCGGCAGACTCGGGAAAACATCAGTCGCCAGCGAACCTTTTGCGCTGCGCGGACGTTTTCTCTTGTGGTGTATTAGTAACTAAGTTGGTTCTATTGTGATAGCAATTATAGGGACAATCTCGGCTGGTTTTTGCCGTCGCCATGCACCTTATATATATATATATATATATATATATATATATCACAGATTGCAGTGCTGTGTATGTCACCTTGTATGCGTGTCGCTCTCTCCCTGGGATTTGTTTGCTGTTGTTGTTCTTCTGGCCCCTCCCATGTCATGGTCCCACGAATCACGATGGTGTGTCTACATCTATGTATTGACAAAATCTGTACTTAAACCCGTACGCCATGTACGAATGCATTCTTTGATAAAGGCCGGTCCCCGGTCGAAAGCTCACAATAAATATGTTTTTCACTGTGACTAGTTTTCTTTCATATAAATAAACCAATAGCCAGGTACATTCTTTCGAAACCCAATATATATATATATATATATATATATATATATATATATATATATATATATATATATATATTAAAGCCACACGAGGAAACAATTCAGCAAACCTTTTCGACGCGCGGAATCGAACGGCCGACCAGCTGTACAAATTTTGTCACGTTAGAGTATTTCTTTAGCGCATTAGCTCTTTGTAGAGGGGCAGATAATGTTGTAACCCTCGCTTAAGGCCTTGAGAAAGAGAGAGAGATGACGAGAAAGGCCGGGAGGTTAACCAGATATTAGCATCCGCTTTGCTACCCAGCGCCGAGACCTTGAGTACTTTCAGTTTCAATGCAGCCTATGCTGTGAATCAGCACATGTAATGTACAATGTGATATGCAAATCTTGAAGCATATTATCCTAGCGAAATCTTACATTTCAAGGTACGCCAGTGGCTCCAGTCCTGCCGGTTCTTCCCTCACCTGGTTTACCAGGTCCTGCAATAGGAGTCAGCCCGTCTGGTAAGTCTGCCTATGCAATTATATTTCACGAGCCGAACTTGTATTTTGATTGCAAAGTGGCAATTACGGCGATATTTGGGTACTTTGTCTCAGTGGCATATAATGAAAAAGGTCACTTAATAAAATCAAAATCGCAATATATCGCTGTTTTTAAAAATTTAGTTATGTGTGAAGTTATTCAGTGCAGCTGTGTAATCTAATCGGTGTAGTTATTCTTCTTCATTTCGCTTAACTTCAGTCAATGAATCGAACCATTTCACAAAACTGCTAAATTCCTTCATTTGTAGCGGGGCATGTAGAAACAAGGCACATACCCACGACTGGAGCTAAGCTCTCTAGTAACGCGATAATTTCGAGGGAAAGGTTGTTTTTTACTGCGACAGCAACCATGGAGGCACTACCGTCGAAGAATAGCGCTCGCAGTCAGCGTTATTGTGAGGCTATTATGTTGCCGAAATGCAATAGGAACTGGTAGCCACTGTTCTGGCTTCTAGAGTCCTAGAGTGCTTGCAGGAAGCTCTAAAATCGAGGCGTCCGCTGCGGTGGTATAGCGGTTACGGTGCTCGGCTGCTGACCCGAAGGCCGCGGGTTCGATCCCGGCCGCGGCGGTCGCATTTCGATGGAGGCGAAATGGTAGAGGCCCGTGTACTTAGATTTAGGTGCATGTTAAAGAACACCAGATGGTCGAAATTTCCGGAGCCCTCCACTACGGCGTCTCTCATAATCATATCGTGGTTTTGGGATGTAAAACCCACGATATTATTATTATATTAATCGAGGCACTGGGAGATGAAAGAACACATATGGACGGACTCAGCTGTAACGCTTGGCTGGATACAAAGCACAGCAACCAAGTGGAAGCAATTCATTTCTAACCGAGTCAACGAGATACGTCAAGCAACAGATCCATGGCAGTGGCATCAGTGTCCAGGAACACAAAACCCAGCCGATCTGCTGACACAGGGACTTTCCATAACAGAGGTTCGAAATAGTCAGCTCTGGTGGAGAGGACCGGACTGGCTTCGACGTCCGGCAGATAGTTGGCCTAGACCGTCTGACAATCGAGATTCTGGAGCTGTAGACGAACATGTGGCGTCCGAGTTAAAGACAAGCGTCCCAGTACTATTGAGCGTCACAACAAAACCACTTTGCAATGTAGACAGATTTAGTTCTTGGTTGCAGATCATAAGAGTCACCGCATGGATAAAGCGCTTCGTGTACAACTGTCGATCGCTCATGTCTCATAGGAAAGGAAGACTTACAGCTAATGAACTTCAGCACATGCAATGTACAATGTGATAGGCAAATCTTGAAGCATAATATCCTAGGGAAATCTTACATTTCAAGGTATGCCAGTGGCTCCAGTTCTGCCGATTCTTCCTTCACCTGGTTTACCAGGTCCTGCAAAAGGAGTCAGCCCGTCTGGTAAGTCTATCTATGCAATTGTATTTCACGAGCCGAACTTGTTTTTTGATTGCAAAATGGCAATTACTGCGATATTTCGGTAGTTTGTCTGAGTGCCATATAATGAAAAAAGTGCACTTAAATAAATCAAAATCGCAACATATTGCTGTTTTTCAAAATTTAGCTATGTGAAAATAATTCAGTGCAGCTGTGTAATCTAATTGGTGAAGTTATTCTTCTTCATTTCGCTTAACTTCAGTCAATGAATCGAATCGTTTCACAAAACTGGTAAATTCCTTCATTTGTAGCGAGGCACGTAGAAACAAGGCAGATACCGAAGACTGGAGCTAAGCCCTATAGTAACGAGATAGTTTCGGGCAAAAGTTCGTTTTTTACTGCAAGAGCAATCTTGGAGACACTACCGTCGAAGAATAGCGCTCGCAGTCAGCGTTATTGTGAGGCTATTATGATGCCCAAATGCAATAGCAACACGTCACTTGGTAGTACGTGTGCACGGGAAACTGTTCGAAAGGTAGCCGGACAGCATAGTGACTACGCACGCCATTGCGCAGCACGTCCGCGCGAAGGGAAAGGGGAGGCGGGGAGATGAGTTGAACGCACATGGTAATGGGCTGCTTAGAGGCGGAGATGATACATCTTCCTCACCGAAGTGCGGAACATACATGTACATGCATACAGATTTATAACGAAACTTGGCAAGGCTATACATTAGGGCGTTTACTGAAAGTCATTTATATTTCCCTACGCAATTTCAGAAACCGAAAGCCGTCAGCATACGAAACTTGTAACGTGCGTATTCTAATGAGTACACTCGTTATTGCTGTTCGTGCGACAAGGAGTAAGACTGAGGGCTATCAAACGACGAGTACACGCGCTATCTGGTAAACTAAGGGTTCATGTAGAGCGTACCACTTAAATACATAAAGTATGATTGATAATTATTCGAAATGAGCACGCACGTGGGAACATGAGCAACAAGGGTAAGGCAATGTAATAAACGTAATGCTAGTAACACGCTCGACTTAATTCATTACTGCAGCAGAGCAGGATTCATTCCGCAATTGCTGATAATGCAACAAAGTAATTCAAATTTGCACTATAAATATAAGAATAGATCGCTTTACATGGTTATATTTTAAAGGGAACATGTCATAATACATTCAGTTGTGGAATTTCGTTTTCGTATAACCGAATGGATTTGCAGCTACCTTACACACACTTTGTGAATAAAGAGCGAAAGCGCCGAATATATTTATGTTTTAAGGAGCACTGACATCAAATTTGCACGTCAATATTTTTGTATCCAGCAGCAATGCCCGACTCAAAGTGCAACGGAGGGACGATTAACTCTCTGTTACACCGGTAAATATGACCAGTATCGAGCACGATTCAAAACAGGTGCCAAGCCCGCGATTTTGTAGCGCGAGCAGCGCAGTCTCGCGGTCACCTCCAGAGCGCGTTCAAGCGGAACACATGGCCATCAGTGTTGAAGATTGGGCGAGTTGGTTCGTCGTACTTGAAATGGTATAGCGCATTACGGGGAAGAAGCGCTCTGTCCTCTTGTGTCGGTCTGCTAGGCCGTTTCTTCTTCCCCGTAATGCGCTATACCATTTCACATGGCCATCAAAACAAGTGACCTGTATTTCAGCTGCTAGGCGCACACGTGCACTCATATGCCGCTGTCACCCGCATCGCCGTCGTCGCTGTCAATAGCGCCGACATTCAATGAAAATGACATTGATGTTTATTTTTGCATCAACTTTGCATCAACTTTACCCACGTTTTAGTAATGTCTGCACCAACCATAAAATGAATGTGTACCAACTATTAGCTCGCTTTTCACGTATAATGCAATGATGGAATGCTCATAGAAATTTCAAGAATTAATTATTGTATCGCAACGCACTACGAGCTACCCAAAATTCTGTTTCAGATATAATATTCATTTGGTCTGATCACAGTCAGGTCATCATTGGCAAACTACTAATATAGAAAAGGCATCCCTGATATGTCGTCGTGCACCTCATGATATTGTCAGAGTGGCTAAAGTTGTTTACAATTTGGCTACTTGATGATTAACTGCTGTAGCTAAAGTTCGGACTAAAGAAATTATTGGTTTCTCGTCAGGCTTACTTAATGTTCATGGAAAAATCGATAAGAACACTGTTAAGATGCCTCAATGACAACTATGCAACATATTTTCAGAGAAAGGACACCAGCCCTGGATTCCGCCATACAATTCCTGTAAGTGATTAAAATGTTTTTCCCTCTTAATCTCGGAAATATTATTTGCTGTGAGTCATTATACGTACCAATGCAGCAGCACCTAAGCGCTGAGAATCACCGAATGGGGTAGCCCCACGCTCAACCGTGCTGCTAACCCCACGTTTAACCACATGCCAAAATCAGCACTACAGAAAATCTAGGAGATGCTGCAGAAGCACCTTTTATAAGCTGGCCAAATGGGCGCACCAGTTCGCGGTTGTCCGTAAAATACATATAGCACTACCAGGGTAAGCTGCAGCAATGGCCTCTTTGAAGCCCATGGTGAACTCTTGAACTAAAGACGCCAAGAATTGCTTTTCGAACCCGTATTTTTATTTGCTGATTGCGTTGGCTGAAGGATCGACATATAAGGAATAAGAAAGAACAACGTCGATAGCAGCACGCAGTTCGGTGTGACTGAGCGCCAAAAATGAGAACTGAAGAAAAAAAGAACGACTGTTCCAGCTCCAATTTCGTGGGGTCAGGTGTCGTCACTTCTCCCGATGACGCAGCTCGAAGCTCTTGCGTAGCGCAAGTTGGTGCCACATGATTGCTCAATCCAGTGCACCGATCACACCACTTTCGCAGTAAGAAGCAACGTGGCCTTATGCTAGAACACAAAAGACCGTGGCGGCGGCGGCACGTGCGGCACCCAGTTGAGACAGAGAGGAGAGATAGAAAGGAATTACAGGGAGGTTAACCAGAGAATGCCTCTGGTTTGATACCCTGCGCGTGGTAAGGGGAAGGGGATGTAAAAGAATGAAAGCGGCCGCAGTGAATATGCAGCAAAAGAATGCTCGTACAGCCAACGGCTGTGTCCTGCCCTCCGTTGGCGTAGCGGGGCCCATCAATGAAGTAACTTACTGAGAGAAGAAGGAGGGATAGCTAACTTTTTTGAACACGCAACTGCAAATCTCCTGCGACGTCAAGTGCATTAGTCCATCTTTAAGAAAAGCAGCGTGGCTTAAAAACGCGGAAGAGTAAAGAACGCACGAAGACGCCTTCCGACTGCCAACAAGTGCACTTACTCTGCGTGAAGAACTATACAGCTTGTGAAAGAAAGGAGGGGAAGTGAGAAGGATGATAGTTGCTGCAATACTTGAGTCCGACAATAACAAGAAACGCGTGAATCATCATTAGTGTGGAAGAAAGCTGTACTTTTTACGAGGTAGGACAAGCGAAGGGGCGCTCACACGCTTTGAGCATTTGCACTTATTGTGAGGGTCTCCAGAGTTTATGGCCTAAGTTTATCCTTGTACCTGAGCACCACTTTTGTTTCTTGGAATAGAGGGGAGCACCAGCATTGGGTATAGTGAATCGCCAGATTAATCCCATCTTTGTCCTTCACGCTGTGAGCGTGTTCCCCCATACGGTCGGTCAGGCAGCGTTCAGACTGACCTTCGTGCACAGTGGTCTACTGTTAAACGGAATACTGGAGCGTGTAGTGTCTACTCGGCGCCACCGCAGGCTGGCAACTACAACGAGATTCGCACAGGCGCAGTGACCGCCGTGCGCTGTCCTTACAAGCCCGTGCGCTGCGCAATGCTTACAGAAGACCAGAAAAGGCAACGTGTTGAAGGGGCCTGCGAATTTCTTCAGGCCTACAAAACCGATGACGAGCAGTTCTTCGACTCTATTGTCACTCGGGACGAGACCTTGGTCCGCTACACGACACTGAAAACGAAACAACAATCCCGTCTGTGCAAGCATCTAGAGTCGCCGGAGCCGCGGAAATTCAAACAAACACTGTCTGCCGGCAAAGGGGTGATGAGCGTCTTTTGGAACATTATATTAAAGTGGAGTTGGGCAAAAAGGAACCGGTTATTGTTACGTGAATTCATGCTTGCTGGTACAACAATCAATGCGGACCGCTACTGTGAGAGGTTGAAGAGCCTTCACCTCGCGATTCAAAACAAGAGGAGAGGCATGCTCACGAAGGAAGTACGTCTCCATCGGGGCATCGTACGTCCGCACATCAGCCGTGTAACGAACGATTTCATCAATAAATTTGCATAGGATACTGTCACACGCTCGTCCCACAGCCCAGACATAGCCCCAAGCGACTACCCTCTCTTCTCTGAATTGAAGCAACACCTGGGTGTGTCTTATTGCTGAACAGGAGAGGAGCTACGACTCAGGCATAAAGAAGATGGTTCATTACGAACAAAAATACATTGATCTCAACGGCAGTTATGTTGAACAATACGGGAGAGCGTAAGCTTTCGGAAAATGTAATAATCGATGTAAATAAAGATGTTTTTTATTGTTAAAATTTATTCGCAACCTTATTTTATGGACAGCCCGGTACCTTGCTTTTAGTGAATAGCCATTGTTGCGAGTGCAAGCTTTACGTATGTTCTTACGCATTTTTTGTCCTAGTTTCGCAGAACCGTTTCTGTCCCATTATCTTTCTTCACTCTACCAGCTGTACAAATATGCTAATAATATGAAAAGATCGGCTCCCAAGGTACATGAACATTTAACGGAACAGCTAAATAACAAATTCGACCTTTCTATTTCATTAGAAGTATTTCGTAATCATATATTTTCACGCCATACCGTCCAATTATTGATATCTACTGATATTCTTTAATATGGATCAGACTTATCGCAATTTTGCTAAATCGTGCACTTTTGGTATTTTTATTTTCCTCATTTTCAGGCAGGAGCTCTGCTCAGTAAGCACATGAAATGTGGCGCCATATGCGCAACAAGCTCTTATGAAAAGAATTGTCCGTTAGAATGTATGTGAGCTGCTCTTAACTCCGAATATGTTGTTAGTGAAACCGTAATGCCATTGGCAGAAAACGCTTATAAAAAAATGACTTTATCAATCTGAGTTCATGCGTTTTTATAATAAGATTTCAGCTATACGGTTTAAATAAGTATACCGCCATGGTATAAGCTCACTTTTAGATAGGGGCTTCCCAGATGGTGTATTATTGACTGCTTCATTTTTTAAGAGAAACCTTCCCATGCCACTTCCTCGCACGTTATTTTGAGGGGTACGATGATTGAAAGAAGCAATGAGCAAACTAAGTCAGGAGGAAAATCAATATAATCTCTTGTGCAGAAACAAAAGAAAAATAAACGCTGAGTTGCAGAGTATTGTAAACGAGTACATATAGATGTAATACCCGCGAGAAAAAAAAACACGAGAGATTATAAATATGACGCAGCAGACACTACTTTATAAGCGCTAAAAATGCGATGATGCTTTTATTTATACGTTATAACTGATAACATGGGAGCGAGAGGCTAAGTTCAAGCCGGCTATTCCAACGTCATCATATACTTAATTGACAAACAAGCAAGAAGTCAAAGGCAGCATGTACACATAACAAAGACTGTGTACAAAAATATATCTGTGAGCGGAGACCGTAACATAGGGGACGGTAGCCCAGATTACCGCGGATACTCTCGATTCAATAATTCACCTAAGCCATTTGTCATACTCCTTTCCTTACATTTCTCGTAATGTGTGTTGCCGACTTTTTTTCGCTGTATGTTTTCATAAGATACAATACTGAGAGAGATTTTATGCGTGTGCTTCGGTTAACGAACTATCTATTTTTTTCAGCGTCATGGGCAAGCCACGCTTGTAAGTATTATGACCTATCATGTGTGCCCTTGAACTCTTGCGCCCGGAAGCTGAGGCTGCCACTGACAGGCTGCAACAACAATTCTATCTGCTGCAACATCAGTAAGATGCACATACTTTGTTCGCATATTTTTGCTATATCACATTTATTCCGATGCACAGTGCCACCGCTAAAACAAGCCTTTGAAGTATCTATTTCTTGCTGAAAGGCTAGGTTCAACAAACAGGAGAAAGTGCCTCAGACGGGCTGGCCTGCCTCAGGCCTGTCTAAGGCACTTTCTCCTGATCAGCCTGTCTGAGGCACTTTCTCCTGTTTGTTCAACCTAATCCCACTCCGTGTTTCCATCTGTTGGCTCCCATCTTGACTTGGCTGAAAGGCCGTATTTCTTCTGTCGTAGTGAAGGCATTATAAGGCGTGGGGTTTGGCAGGTCTTGTTACAGCAGCTGGCTCCAGCCGTCGCCCTCAGAGGAGATGTTTTCCAGTGAGGAGGACGCGTTCTTACAAGGAACGTGGGTTTATTTACGTAATTACAAGAGAGGGAGTCAACGTCTAATGACATGACCTGGATCATGACCTGGATGACATGACATGACATGTCATGACATGAATGACATGACCTGGATCAAAAACATGACCTGGATCGATGAAAGCGTCTCCAGCGGCGCACTCTCGCGCTGTCAAACACCGCGCAAGAAACGGGTGTTCGTCACACCTCCGTCGGATCCCTCGTGACCCGACCTCTGGGAAATGCCTGGCTCACTTGACCACTTGTGCGTAAGCACACCTCCAGGAAAATGCCGGTCTCCGTGCCTCCGTCCAGGCGTCGATACCGGGGAGAAAACATTCTCGCCGACAGGTGCGCGCATAATGGTGTCTGCCACGATGAATTCGAAGGCCAAACATAAGACCGTAAACATTGACAGGTGTTCATTTTTGAACGCACACCAAGGTACATGAACATACACCTGATGATTTATAATCACTTCGGTGATTTTCCCTGCCTAGGGAGAAGTTAGCAATCCGGTTATCACAGGCAAAGAACTTTCATTTCCTTTGGGAAAATAAAGACACTTCTTTACGCGCAATAAGGGAATGACTGGAGGAAACGTCAGTAGTTCATAACGAGATTCTATAGGCTAAATAACTGTGGCAGCTGATGGAACAGGCACAGAAGCATCAGGAGAAAAAAAAAATAACAGAGAATAGAAGATATCACCGTAAGGGCATTCGTGCAAAAAGAACGAGATGTGCGTATTCGCCTTAGAGAAGGTACTATTGCCTAAATAAATTACAAATTCTGACAATCCAAATTCACAACGCTTTGAGAGACGGTCACACGATTGTTGATCACCTCTATCATAATGTGAAGATCGATTAAACAAAAGAGCATACTTAACAAATGTTATGAACCGGCACCAAAAATAAAAACAATGCAAATCAAAAAGTGAAACGCACCCATTCTGCTTAGAAGCAAATATTTGAACTTCTTGATATTTTTCTGTGATTTTTTTCCGTCAATATTTAGAATTATTATTTCAGGCTGCACTGTATTACTTTTTGGTCACTCGATGCCATACCAATACGAGGCAGAAAGTGTTCCATGCTTATTCTTCCGATCGCCTTAAAGATAAGACGCGTCGTTACCTTTGAGTTTTTTTTTAAAGGTGGCCCACATAGACGTTAGTTCAACAGAATGCGTTGGCGGGTAGCTAGTTGGTGAGACTCCATTGTGCTTTGTCTTAATGTTCTGTCTTCTTTCTTGTGGTATCGTTTTTTGCACTAAAAAAGCACCACATAGGCGTATTAACACGGGGGCTGCTGCCCCCTCCCCTTTCTAATCATCTAAATGGTCCGCCAAGTAGTCCTCGTATATATTTGCTTAGTTGGATCTGTCCCGTCATTGTTTAAACTTCAAGGTTATGATCATGCAGGTTTTTGATGATAATGTCTGCCGAGGACGATTTATGTAGCTTTGCAAGAGCTTTTTATTTTCCGTTTTTATCCCCGAAAGCCGGGATCGAGAGACAGGCCATTCTGAGAATTTTAGAATAACAGAGAGCTGAGCTAGTTGGTAAGTATTCATTCTAAAAAGACAGGGCGTACAAACACGGACACAAGAAAGAAATCAGGACACCACAAACGCCGACTAACAGTTGCCCATGCAGCACGCCGCCATTTGACCGATCTTGGCCCAACGTCGGCAAATGACGGCAGCAATATTGGCCCCACGTCGGCAAATCACGCTCGCGCTACTTTCACCCGCATCGGGCCGACGTCGGCTAGCAGCCATTGGGCCAATGTGGGCTTGCCGGCTTCGGGCAGATGCGGGCTTGCCGGCTTCGGGCTGACGTAGGCTAGCCAGCGTCGGTGCGAGACGGGCCTGCCATTATTCAGCCGATGATGGCAAGCCGTCATTGGGCCTATGTATGGTAGCCGATGCTGGCGTGGTGTCGGCCCCGCCGACGTCGGGTAGCCGCCGGCGTGACCGTTTACACCCGTTATTATGATTTAGCAGTGGTGGCTTACCGTGCGTTAAGTACGGTAGTACTGTACCGTCGTGGTCTGCACGTAGCAAGTTTATATGGGGACACCAGCGGTAGTTGCTCGATGCGTAAAGTAACTTGATCAGGCAGGCTGATACATGTGTTATAAAGTAAAATGGTTGCGTGCCGACCACGGCACTTCAGTATTACTGTGGTTATTGTAGTGTAAGTCAGCGGCGCTAAAATTGACCATTCGCGGCCCAACAGCATTCATCGACTGCCATTGGTGCCATATTCGAAAAATGCTTCCTAATTAGAACGACTGCTCCACTTATGTCTTAGTGTGCGATTAAGACACACAATTCTGTCGAACCGTGCAAGGCCGAGAACGAAAGTAAATATTGTCTCTAACACAACTAAATTGATGAAAGGCCTGCTGCACCAACTACGCATGCGTCTGAGAAATTAAGGAGCAACACATTTGCAAGGTGATAACACAAATTTAATCACAGATATGAACACACGCCAGCAGTTCCGGAATAATTATGCCATAAAGGAATATCTAAACATCTACAGATACCGTAGCCAACATGTAAAACAACCACACAGCCACGGTATTCCTAATAAAAGCAGGCAGGAGAATCCTAATCGAGAATGGGGTGAGGCGCATAATCATAGGCGTGAGCAGGGTTCCCCTTCAAAGGGGGGGGGGCGAGGTTTGTCGCGGCGCCCCCCCTCCCTATTAAGTCAATGTGTTTGGCAGACCTTGCGCCCACCTCTTCTCAGGTGACTACGGGGGCCGCCCACCCCCCTGCCCCACTCTGCGCACGCCTATGCGAAGAGTTACAATCTCTTCAACGTTATACGCGGCATATTCATTATAAATATTGAAAGAATTTTGCTCCGGCACCATGACAATTCATGTCACATGTATTGTCAAAACTGTAAATAAACTTCAAACTTCAAACTAGAACGGGCAAAAATAGGAATAAGGATTAACGAAGAATATCTTAGGTACTTGCGTTTCGCGGACGATATCGCGCTTTTCAGTAACGACGGTGCCGAATCACGCAAAAAATTCTGCAGATGTAAACGAAGGCCGCATTAAAGTAGGATTAAAGATGGACCCGAATAAAAGAAAGATAATGTTAGGCAGCTTGCCGAAAAAGCGAGATTAAGAGTGGCAACTAGACTAGAAGATTGTGTATACGCGTGAGCTAATTACGAGCAGAGGAGCACCTCCCCCCCCCCCACGTTTAATAAATTCACGAAGGAACGGTAGGCAATCGCAACACATGACTGGCAATTAAATTAGCGTTATCCTCTAAGCGAAAATTGCAATTTTTTCAGTGATAACTTCAGGGACGAAAAGATGGATAAACTGCTGCACGCTACGCGAAAAACATTGCGAGCGGTACCACAAGATCCCATGAACTCTCCACCTAAACAAGATAGCCACGCACGCATTCCTAATCTAAAGGTAAGATTGTAACAGAAAGGAATCGTGCATAAAAACCGCTCACGTGTGCCCATTGGATCGCTAAAAAGACGAGCGAATAAAAAATGCAAGCGCAACATATCAGAATACACAAAACACGATGGTCAATAGAAAATACGCGATAAGAAGAGAACAAAAACCTGATGACACATAACAGTAGTGAACACGTGGTCTTATATGAGGTGTGCGAGTTCAACATGGAAGCAGGGGGCCCCGGTTTCTCGCTGCGGTGAGCTCTGCTGAAAACAATGCCGGAATCCTGCCGCGTATCCCTCTCGTGCACGATTTTGACTTCCCACCACACATGTCCACACACCGCACTTCTTGAAGAATTTTGCTGGTCGGAGGGAAAAAAACCTGCTCCCGCAGCTACGATTGTCCCTCCGTCGGGACTGCCACCCTACCCTGCCTGGTCAAGCGAGTTTCGCGACAATGACGCTGAACAAGGGAAGGTAGGGAGGAAGACGAAAAAAAAATTCGAATTCTCCCTTCTCGAAAGCGCGCTCAGCCTACCACAATGGTGTGCGATCCCCCCAGCATGTCTATGGGCATGCCGTTTGAGAAAGGCGTTCGTCGAATTTTCAGTGCATCACTTGTTGCCACATGTCGCTACATGAAAACTTTGCATACACCACGTTGGAGCCGCATTTTTCATCGTATTTCACGTGCCATAATAATAATTTTATGCGACTGTTTCTGAAAGCACGTGGGAAGCAATCGTTGAGCGAGATTTTTACTTGAAAAAGATATGTATGTCACAAAATGGACGGCAACGAAGTGCAAATGCGAACTGACAAACACGTGGCAAACATGTGTTTGTAAGTTCGTTAAAGATGGTCAGCGGGCTAGTTGATTTGGAAACATGCAAACGACAAAATGTATATTCACTTCGCCTGGGCTTTCTTGCACCATACCTATTTTTCTCATGTAATGAACCAACTAGCTCAGCAACACGCCTTGCTGAGCTTTTTATTATTTTCATAAATAAAATTATGTGACATCACTGAAGCAAATGCGCTTTTTACGCTTGACCCAAACACGCGCGTGAGTAAATATGTGTAAACACAGAGATGTGGAAACTGTCCGTGTAGTATATGAGTGCTCGCGCCACACATTCAGCGGCTGAAAGGATAAAGCGGTATAATTATGATGACAGGCTCGATTTATGCACAGAATTAGTATTCACATAAAACTTCTTCCGCTAAAAGCATTCGTGCGGGAATGTTTGGGTGAATTTTGATGCTGGATACATTAGTGAAGTCGGCCGACCAGTGCAAAAACATTTACAAAACAGAAGTACTTCGAATTTGGCCCATGAAGATAATGGTGTTATAACGTTTCAACATTTTTGATAGCGTTGAACAACTGGTCAACGAAGTGGCCACCAAATTTGAGCCAGTTATTCTTCTAAAGACCACCTTTTTTTGGTAGAAAAGTGACTGTGCTAGTGATAGTTGTTAGTCATTGTCATAGCAGAAACTAATAGGAGAATGCAAGCTATTCAGTCGGCGATACTTCGCGCCCCAAGTCGTACGTGTGGCATTAGCACGGTACAATATTTGAACTTTGTTATTTGTGCTAGTACAGCAATCCATGTAGCGGCATTCTGCAGCTTAAGCTACAAATATTCAAGCGCCTAATGCTCTATTGCATTACGATTGTATCCTAGGTGGGCGAGCTGCCGGGATTCTTCGGCGGGCTGAAGGTAGAGCGCAACGTCAAGGTTGTTCTCGTCACTGACGGCCGGCAACACGGCGTCCAGCGTCGTTGACGGGCTTCCGTGAACTAGTTTGAACGGCGTCATATATGCGCAGTTTCTTGCACTGCCGTGTTAACTTCATGTTATGTGCGGAAGCTAATTATGGCGTCCCATCTCATGTGTTCGACGTACAGTACATTGCCAGCATGTCGGCGAGGGTTTCATTTAGCCGCTCGGTGAGGCCATTCGCCTGCGGGTGATGTCCTTCGGTGACTTGTGTGGCTCTATTTCAAGATGGTTTGCGTTAGCTCTGCCGTAAAAGCCGTACCTCTGTCGGTGACGAGGACTTTCGGAGCGCCGCGACGCAGGAGGACGTTCTCAACAGGGCATGTATAACTGTCTGAAGGGAGACAAGAAAGTTCCAACATCGTCGATAAGCCATCGGCTCCGCCGATGTCAACTGAAGCACGGCAGAATGACGGCATGCTCGGCCCAATGTTGCCGGCGAAAACCATCGGCTCGGCCGATGTCGGCGAAAGTACGGCATAACGGCGGCTAACTCGGCCCAATGTTGCCGGTGAAAGCTATCGGCTAAGCCGATATCGGCGGCAAGAGGGCAGAACGCCGGAACACTCGGCCCAATGTTGCCGGTGAAAGCCCAACATCGGCTGAAAGGCGGCAAAGTCGGCCCAATTTTGCCGGCGAAAGTCAGCGGCTCCGCCGATACCGGCGCCAGGCTGGCAATGCTGGCTCGAGGTGGGGCCGCGCGTAGCCGCCGTAAAACCAATATCGGCCCGACGTTGTGTGCTGCCTGGGTGTTAGTCGGCGTTTGTGGTGTCCTGACTTCTTTCTTGTGTCCGTGTTTGCACGCCCTGTCTTTTTAGAACCATTCTGAGAAACACGCCATCGCTTCATTTCAACGCGATAGCATAAAAGAGCTCGTTTCGCAGAAACTCCGGTGTGGGCGGCTACGTCGTTGGTAGGGAGCGAAAAATCCGCGTTGTCGGCGAGCCAAAATTTGAGATATATGTAAATAAATAAACAAATAAATAAATAAATGACAGAAATAACCCGCCGGACTTTGAACCGAACCTAGGCCTTCTCGTTGCAAGCAATTGTTTTACCACGTAGCCACGCCAGTGCTTCAAAGTGCTTCGTATAAAAACGCTATAAGAAAGTCATGAAGTGGGCGAAGTTTCCTTAACGCGTGTAATACTGCGTACCAGAATCGTAGAATTGCACCATGCGCTAAAACGTGTAAATTTCGCAACGAGTGGATGATTAAATGCTGCGTACCCAATACAAAGTGCGCAGCTGTGCACGTGCGCGTGGCGCCTTATGGACGCGTAGTGGGTACTTCGCCAATTTGCAAAAGGAAGAATTAACGCGTAGTAGGCACTTCGGAACTGTACTTGAAGTAGGTATCCTAGGACAGTTTGAAACGGCCAGTGCTATAGGCACGAACGTAACGTTCCGTGCGGCACGGTTGAAGGCAATGCTCACGGGGCCCGATTACACTATAGCGTTCTGCTCTTGAAGGCGAACCTCAAGCGTCCTCCAAGTTTTCATTTTTGAATCCACTTTGAAGCTTCTTTTCGATCGTGCTCGACCCGCGGCAGACAGGGGGGAGTGGTTAGGGGGGTGCTGCGGCGCGACAACAACCCCCTAATACACTGTAAGCAAAAAAAAGCCGAGATGGGAGTAAACGGACTTGTCCTCTATGCACGCCCCGATGGGGGTTTTATATACTCCGTCCAGGGGAGTAAAAAATTTACCCCCCTTAAGGACGGAGGTTTTGGATGGACTGAGGGTAGTATTTGTTTACATCCATAGGGGAGCCTTTCCAGGTAAGTATGGGAGTAAATTTTTTATAACCATCGAAAAAAAAAATGTTCGCTGTCGCACCATGTACCAGAGAATCTTTAATTAAATTAGCATCGAAACACGCAAACTCGATCACACGCACACAAACATGCACACAACATTCGCAAAGTAATACAACACTCACACTGACAACCGCTCGCCACCCGCGCTTCACAACCAAACTTTGGTCACCGAATATATATAGGCACCACATCTTGACCTCCAATGTAGCTCGGATGGCACACTCCTTTTCCGCGTAATTATTCACCAAACGTTCATGGCGTATGTGTATATTAGCGGTGGGCTTATAGATACTACTGAGGTACACCCGTCTTTTACTATAAAACCGCCTAACATTCAACGCCTTTTTAATTAGCGAATTTTGATTATCATCTGGCACTCTGTCGCATGGGATGTATCCGCCTTAGCAGCACCGTGCGTGAGTCTGTAAAATGCGCCTAATCGTACACGAACCACGAGCGGCCGTGCACGAACGCTTCAGCAGCACACATTCAGCAACACCGTCGCTAGGCCTCTCGCAGGAGTACGGCACGGCTATACGACGAACGGCAGCTCGCGATCACAAAATGCTTGCTGCTGTGCAGTTTTCGTCGCCGTTATTTTACACACACAATAAAAAAACAGGTGTCCTCTATCCGCGTTAATCTACGGAGCGATGCACTTACAACGAACGAGACGGCTCGTATAGTCGCGGGTCCTGTTGCTCGCAGTGCAGCGGCGGCCGCATGTTGGTTCAATCTATCTCGTATCGGCGCTCGCCTTCTCGCTATACGTTTGACAACGGTGGTTGCATGGCACAAAGAGACAATTTAAACTTACTCATTCCAGCAGCTTTTACTTTCTGTGAAACATATTCTTTGCTTCACCGGTGGCCGGTGCGAGCTACGTCGCCGGCTTGTTACCGACAACGTAGCGAAGCCTTCTTACCGCTTAGAAGTTGCAGCCGGTGAAACATCGGTTCGGTGACACTCCGAGAAGCAAGCGTTGCCGGTGGTCGGGGCGAGCGCGTCGCCGGCGCAGCTCTCACACCGAGCGCCGGCCGGCTTGATGCCGACGACGTAGCGAACCTACTTCTTACTGTTTCGAAGTTTTAGCCGGTGAAACTCCAGAAACAACCCGCTGACGATCGCAACAGCTTACTTTTGTTACCGATGAAATTATTCTTCGCAGTTCTTCGTAACTCGGCACGTTGAAGCGAGGTATCCGTGGCGTGTCGGAGGCTTGCACTCGTGTGTATGGGCACTGCCGCTTGACGGGAGAATAAACACGGGACAGCCAGCTCGATGTGTTCGCGGTCGGACGCTGGCGCGAGTTGAACTTGTCTCTGACCAGAACGGTTCAGTGGAGAAAATTGTCCTACACGTCTACACAAACCAACCGGCCGTTGCAAATCCTCGCTGCAAATCGTCGCTGCAAACAGATGCCCGTACACACACGCACATTCACACAGGCACGCACATCACGACCAAAAATGGTTTCTAAAACTCCCATAGGGAGTTTCTAACCACGTGACACGCACGTCACGACCAAAAATACTTTTCAAACCTCCCATAGGGAGTTTCTAACCACGTGATCTAAAACTCCGTGGGGAGTTTAACAAGGTCATGTCGTTCATAAACTCCCTCATTAAGCAAGGGGCGTTTTACGATGACATGTGCCGACTTCACCCCGCTACCACGGAGTAAATGATTGGGGCATGGGGGTTTTAGGGGCTCATATGCTCGAAAAGCTGCCATCTCGGCTAATTTTCGTTTACAGTGTACGGTCGTGATCAATACGAAATGAGGTTTCTTTAGGTAAGTTTGCTTGTTCACTCCAGTTTTATTATAGTAAATTGAGTATAGCAGATTTTATTCTCACTTTAATACGACGGGTAGAGAGGAATCCTGGTTGAAGCTCAGCCAATTCATTACAGTGCAGCTCTCTTTTTTTTCCGCACTCCCTCAAAACGCACCTCTCAGCTCGCTTTTCCGTTCACTGTACAGCGTCAATGAAGGTTACTTCGGCGAGGTCCGCAACAGCAGAGCCATACTGCAAAATTATTCCAACATGTGTAATACATACAATGAGGTCTAAATTCGCAAGCGAGCATCGCAGATTTCTTCGAATGGTTTTACTTATTCAAAATGGGGTTGTTCATTGTTCAGTGAAAATAACTATACTCATAATACCGTTCTGTTCTATTTGTCGACTAATATGGCGATCAAATTAAGTAGAATGGCTACTCAGGCTGCTTTCAACTTCAGTTCTCGCTCCTTTTCTAATCCACCCAAGGGCAACCCAGGGTCGAGTGTAATGTCCGGGAAATGTCGCGTAGAGTGATATAGTACTGATTGCTCGATATGTAAATGGTCTTGCTGCGATTTTTTAAACAACCACATAAGTTTGGATTTCATTTGCACTAGCACTCTACACGGACATATGTATCGAATTATAGTCACGTCGTGCCTCATAAAGTACTATATGCGTCAAGGTCAGACATTTGTTACTTCAGGTTTGGCTATGGGCATTGTGATTTCACACGCATGGATAACGTGACCATTGCTATTTTTATTTGTCAATCACTTCTTAATCACGAAAATTCGCGAACATAATGCGTAACCGCCGTACAAACATTTGCACTGGCTCTTAGTCTTTTTTATCTGTAGGCTTTGCCCCTTGGCATTTTCACTAAAGCAGAGCTGAGTCTCGTTCATCACCAAGAATTTCAAGTTATGCTCGCATACATAAGTTTCCGACTAATGCATGCAAGAGAAGTCGCCTTTATTGTCGAGCGAACTACAGGTAAAACACAACGGAATTATGAAGCATGTTTTGTCTCCAAATAAATGATCGGAACTTCTAGTCAACGTGCGTGATTTCTTGCTTAGATTTCAAAACCATCTGCATATTGTAGACCAGGACAGTCGTTAGCTTACACCTTGATGCACCTCTGATGTTTCAATAGTAGCGTTGTAAACATCTCACAATACTTTAAAATTCATCCTGTAATGTTCTACTTTGTGTTTTGCAGAGGAAACCAAATACTGCTCCAAGGTTGGCGGAGAATGCCGCAAAAAATGCGAAGGATACGGAATTCGTTACCGTTACGCCAAATGCACAATGCAGAAGTGCTGTATATACGTGCAGGAGACACTAAAGGGACACAAGAGAGCAAAACAATTTTCTCATATAGGTAAACTACTCTTTCACGATACGAAAAAAAAAACACCACGCTTGCTGCGAGAAGCCGATTAGTAAGAGAGAAAACGCGCAAGAACTAAATGTGGGTGGCGACGCC
Organism: Rhipicephalus sanguineus; assembly: GCF_013339695.2. Taxonomy (NCBI): domain Eukaryota; kingdom Metazoa; phylum Arthropoda; class Arachnida; order Ixodida; family Ixodidae; genus Rhipicephalus; species Rhipicephalus sanguineus. Next base: position 137,403,024 of record NC_051177.1, on the reverse strand, counting down.
ACCTTGAACCTTCCGCACCATTCGCCGTGACGTCACATGCTTTGACGGCGCCTAGTAGGGACTACGTAGTCCCTAATCGGTAAAAATGAATTAAATTGTACTCTGAGGGGACCATAGACTTAAAATACCAAGTTTGGGTAATTTTCTTGAGCCAATGGCGCTAAACTACGATAAATACACTTTGAAATACACTTTGAAACCACGCGGGAAAATTTCGGCGCTAATTATAAAAATGAAACTTTGAATTTGATTTTCTCCTCTATAATTAAATATATGATGGCGAAAGTAACGACATTAAAGTTCTGAGAGCACGATTTATTTCTCTAAACCGATTCATTGTTTCTCTTTAGTGTCCCTTTAATGTCATTGGCACGCACGATGCATTTATGGGCTTCAGCGTGGGGAATTTAGAACTGCTGTTTGTAGATACAGGAGCAATAAAAAATAAAAGGTGGAGGAAAACTGCGACAATCTTATTTTGACGTTACGTTGTGCCTCTTCTTGGCGGCATGCTTATTGATAATGAGAAATGAGAGGAATTCAGGAGAGAGTTCGAAAAAAAAAATCGGCAGATCCCACGCCGATTCACGCCGAATCCCACGCAGTGTACACACTGACTGCGTGTACACGCAGTCAGTGTGTATTGTCTATGCTGCATTTTTTTTTTTTTTTTTGCTTTGAGCCAAGCGTTAGCAGGTGGATCTACGTGTTTTTGTTAGTTTGGTAGTTATGTGGTCACCGGGGAATTACCACATTCTAAGAAAAAAAAAATCACAGCATATCCACGAAGTGAACGATCACGAAGGAGCTTGCTCCAGATGTCCACTTGGTTAAACCGTGAATCCTCTCTACATCTGCTCAATCATCATCTTACAAAGAAGTGGCACGAGAGTTGTTATATATTATATATTACATTATATTATATTATATTATGTTATATTATATTATATTATATTATACCATATTATATTATAATATATTATATACACAATATTTATAATTTAGATATCGGTGCACTATGAACACAAATTTACATATTGATGCAGTATATACATTTTGTTCAAGGGCTTATTTACGGATCACATAAGGTCGGAAAAATGTTTTCGTTTTAGTTTAATGGATTTCTATAATGGTCTCGGTGCTGGTAGTGCCTTGTGCTTACTGTCGGCGCAGGCGTCTCTGTTCGGCTTCGCGAGCTCTCACTGCAGGGTCTTGGCGGCGAGCCCTCTTGAATCAAGCTGGTGAGCGCTCTTGAATCAAGGGAGAGCACAGCTGCGCCTCTCGCGGGAGCAATGAGAACTAGCGTACACGGCAAGAGAGACAAGAGACCCCCCCCCCCCCCGCAGAAGGAGCAAGCTTCTAATTCTTGCGCGAGCGTACCGCTCAATATGCTACAGTTTGGTGTGCTAAATGTGGTTTTGCCTGCGTTAGTATCATCATCAAGGTACTCGAAGGACAATTGGCTGTGCTATACATGTGTAAGCAATGAGAACTAGCGTACACGGCAGGAGGGACGAGAAACCCCCCCCCCCCCCCGCCCCCCGCAAAACGAGCAAGCTCCTAAAATAGTCAAAAGAGGGTCACGGCGACGTGAATTTCTTCGCGTGCCATTTTGGAAGGTAGAAGCAGAAAAAGATAGCATTTCGGCAGGACTAACTGGATACTGCAGAAGCGCGTTTTGATTGCTTCCGTGATGAAGGCGCCGTCGTATACGCCATACATATCGCGTGTTTGCCATTTGACGCCGTCGTGGCGTGGTAGCTCGCCTCGCTCGCCGACGGAGCCGGGGTGGCGCGCCTCCTCCGCCTGCTTTCTGAGTCTCATCGGTCTATTGGAATGCATTGCGTGGTTGCGTTGGTTCCACGTATTGCGTGTCTTGAAGTTTTGTGTTCGAGCAAACATGTGCATCTTCGGTGGCGTTGACGCCAGGCTCCGTGTTCGAAGTGACGCTTGGAAGGCGGAATATTCATGGAGCTGCGGACATGGACAACGCGCGCCTCTAAATGGTGAGTGCATGCATTTGTATGTACTAATTATACAGCTTTATCTGGGCGTCTGCAACAGCTCTGCGGAAGTAATCTACCAGCCATTTCCAACAGCAGCCTGCGTCCGCGGAGTGTTGCGGATGCTCAGTTAAAACTCACACTTAATGACTTGACACCGTTATGCGCATTGCTGTACAAGCTCCCATAAAGTGAACGATGCAAACAATTTTAAGGATCACTGTTTGCTGATCGCCCATTGTGTCTGCACTGCTGAAGGTGCAAGATGTCGTTTTGAGCGCGCTTTAGTCTATTTCATAATAATATTTCGATCGGCATTGCATGTGCAGCATACTTCCGCGCGTGAGAACGCGAAAAAAAGTCTGTGTGCAGAACGCTTAGACGCACTATAATGATTTTTTTGCGTAAAGACGGTTGCTTGAGGTACAGATATATTATGATGTTTCCAGCACGTACGAGGTAGTCACTTGAGATGGATAGCTCTTGCCGGTAAGTTCAACAGCTTCGACGGCGCGCGTTGTTGAAACCGCCGCTGTGCACCCTTTACCCTCGTTTCTGTTTGCTGTTTTCGTGGTTTGCCTACAGTTTGATGACGTTCGGCGTTATAACAGAATCGAGTGAGTGTACGTGACTGTAAAAGCTTTGCGCGGTATTTCTAGCGTATGAAATGTCTCATCTCAACGTTCACGGCGTCCGCGCGCGGTGGGTGTCGTTCGGGTGCTCGTAGTTGCATGCGTTTATCTGAGTATTCAAGGATGAGTTACGTTTGTAAAACGTGCGGTCAGTAACCGCTCGCGGCGTGCCCCTGACTACAGGAGGATGCGTTTGGGTGTCGGAATATGCCAGCGCAAAGACCGGCTTATTCTAAGAGCAAATTTCGAAGCGATTTTTCAGAAAAGAAGTGCTTTCATTCGTGCATAGCCAGTGCCTATTGCGAAACGAGGTCCAAACCGCCTATTAACTGAAAATTTGTTTTCGTTGCGAAATATTTCAAACGAAACACTCATGTCAGATGTGTGTACACAAACGGTGTGTTGAACACAGGGTCGTTTTAAATACAAATAATCAGTGTGTATGTGTTGGTTATTCCCAGAAACCTAGATCACTTTTACCGCCTCTTCATTCCAGTTGACAGTCACACTCGGGGAAACGAAGGTGTTGCAATGATGTGGCGCCTCACCACTCGTGATGGGAAAATCAACAACGGCGTTCGTCTTGTCTACGAGGCATTGGTTCTTACATTTCCTTTAGTTTAGGAAAAGAGGTGAGTGGCACCCACGCAAAGCCGCCTAAACCAATTTCATTTGTTGTTTAAAAGAAGCTGACATCATCTTGTGCTGCAAGTTTGTCGCCAAGTGACATGTTACAAAAGCTGCTATTTGCAAGTTGTGTTTCGCACGATAATGGCAAAAGATTGGTTCCCTACCATGCCTGTTTGCATTTGTTCTTTTTTTGTGAGCCTTCATTATGTCTCTGTAAATCACTTTTTTTGTAGGTTTTGCAAACGCTTACGTTTTCTCTTCATAATATCACGTTCTGCTTTTCAGATACAATTTTTCATGGCTGCTCACGCTGAACAGGCGCGACAACATAGCAAGTCACAGGTATAATGCCTCCAGCCGTCACCACTTTTACAGCGAAAGCTGTCATGAGATCATTTAAGCGGCCGTTTTTGGCGCCGTAGTTGTCCGCCGTCGCCGGTGTCCGTAACCACTATCACTCGAAATAGGAAAACAACGAAATAAGAAGAAACTTCCACGATGGAACGAGGTTCGAACCTGGGCCCTCTGGGTGGAAGCCCAGTGTTGAACCTCTGAGCCATGCCGGTGCTTGACACTGCTTTGCAAAAAGACCGTATACAGGCTTCATGTCGGGAAGGAACCACATTAACATATGCAATATAGCGTGGTAGAAGAGTAAAATAAGCGCCAAGCGTCGCACAACGCGAATTCTGTAACCAGGCGTCACACAATGCGAAGTGCGCAAGGAGTAGGTTGTTGAATGCTTCCAACCCATCACAAAGGGCTCCGCCATAAATCTTCATCGTCATCAGGCACAGCATCAACAAAGTGCGCATGATGCCTTACACTCTTAATCATGTCCTGCTTAAAGGGGTACTGACACAAAATTTCGCGGCCGACATAGCCTGCTGGATCGATTCCCGTGTACGTGCGTGTACCATCTGCAAAATATCGACAGCGAATAAAGCTTGGAAGGTATTTTATATGAATTTTGAAGTTCGCGAGCGCGATCCAGCATTATAGGCCGCACCTAGTGCATTGACACCCTCGGAGGTGACCCGAGGTGACCCCCCTACTTCCCCTACGTAACCGTTGCAGCCGGTACAAGTTACGATGATGTCGTAGCCGCCATTTCTGTTTTGACACGCTTCCCGACGAATCGCTCCTCGCCAGCGGGTCAAACCTGAAGTGATTCGCCACATCGAAAATTCCTTCCATACCCGCCGCAAGAAAATCGTCGCCATCAGACGACGATGAGACCGACGACGACAGACCGCGCGGAAATGCGTCACTGTTCTGTGTGCTCACGTGACCGAGCGTTTCACTCGATAGGTGTTGATAGCTGCACCCGGCGGCTTGTCGCTTTTGGAGCTCTGTGAAACCGAAACTGAGGCTGTGTCGGTAATGAGGAGCTTGTAATTAATTATCTGTCGCTTGCTGCAGCAAACGATGTGCCGTGTTATGACTAACAGGCCCCCAGCAACACATTGCATCAAAAAAACGCGGGGCGAAAATTTTTGTGTCAGGACTCCTTTAAAGTGGCAGTCTATAGCCCGCAAACGAGACGAAAAATGTAACGCCTATAGACTGTCTGTTTAGCCGGCACAACCTGTAGGCGGCGCCGCCCGTAGCCGTCCCTCGGCGTAGTTGCTTCTCAGCGGCTCATCTCATAGGCGGGACTCAATATAGGCCGGATACTTTTCGTCTCGAATCCTGGCTAGTTGAAGGCCGGCTATAGAGATCTCCTCGTTCCACGTGACCAGGTGTCCTGGCTACGGTGAGTCTTACCTACGCTGCGTCCCAGCTGCGGCGCGTCCTAGCTATAACGGTGTACGAAGCGACGAAAAAAAAATAAGCTCTATTCGGGGATTTGGAGACTTAAGACACATATTTTATGGCACACATAATCATATACACATATTACATTCAGAAGTAAGCACAGAAAAATTCACAATGAACACACGCGGATTTGAACTCGCGAACACTCGATCTGCAAGCGCGTACGCTAACCACTACACCACATCACGCCGCGCCCAAGGCGGTAAAAGAACGGGGGTTTATATGCACCGATGCGTCGCTACACGCTCTGGAGTATTAGCATAGAGTAACAGAAAATGACAAGAGTGGACACACGAGCCTACAAGCGGCGGAGCTACGCAGCTTCCCGCCAGCCGTTAGACGGCACCACGTCACTCCCTGTTTCCAAGAGAACGCGCGTACTAGTTATCTACTGCAGTACCTTTTCTGGTTCACGATGCATCTACTTGTCTCTGTCAGACTATGTGGCTGCGGCAGTGGCTTCCGCTGACTCGCAGTGCGGCTCTAAATTCGTCTTTATCGTCTGCGATTGGACAGTTCGAAATCATCGATTGATAGCTGTCATGACCATATATGGTCAGGTTTGCCGGCAAGACCATGGGACCATGGCAAGACGACGCGGCGACGCATATAAGATTGGCTCGCTGGGATCGTCTGCCGGGAAGTCACTCTGCTTGGCGGCTGCTTGGTAAGAACGCCTTCATTAGGTTATTTTTTCCCTTCATTACTTTGCAATGTATTTGTCTCTACAGCTTTAAGTTGACATTTGACGCACTTTCTGTTTTAGCGCCGAAAGCTTCTTTGTGCTTCACGCTTCGCGTATGATGCTCGTGAATTACTTTGCATTAAGAAATAGCAACTTGAAATGTTGCGCAGCACGTTAGCGAGGAAATCGTTTCTTGGCGCCAAAAATGAGTCGCCGCTTGCGTCGTAAGGTTTTCTTTGTGCATACAATGCCGTTACACGCAGTTCTAATGCACTGCATGGGTGTGCAAATGTGTGAAAGAGTGCAGTTATGCTTAGAATCGTTATTTGTGGTACTCGCAGTTTGCTTGACGCCTATGTTAAGAGCCGAATTAGAGAGAACTTGAGAAATCAGAACAGTGTTCGTTGGCCGTGGCTACCACGTAATATTCTTGTTAAATACTGCCTCAGTAGTTCATGCACCGAAGGTTGCTTTGTTGAAGTGCGTCGGAGACAATTTGTGCGAAGGCCAGAGAAAATACGCTCAACTTTTTTCTCTTTTTCCAGGTCATGCCGTCCGGAGTCAAGTACTACGGCAGCTGGTGCTGCGCTGCGTGGTGCAACAACAGCGGCAGGACAGGGAGAGAGCGTGGTACTAAGTGGTTCAGGATTCCGCGAGACGACAGGTAGCCCTTTGCACCTTTCCAAGATGTACTTACTGAGAACGTGACTTGAAATAAAATGTTTCGTCTCTCCCAACGATTGTCATGTCTGCATAAAAAATGGCATTGTGTGCTCGCCGCTCTGGCGGTGTGGCTTACACGAAGCTACTTATGCATGCAAGTAACGCGTTGAAAAACACATACGAACGCGAAGAAAAAAAAAAAAAAATATATATATATATATATATATATATATATATATATATATATATATATATATATATATATATATATATATATATATATATATATATATATATATATATATATATATATATATAGATGACCTCCAAGACAATCACACGAACAAAAGTGGTTTCGGGGGCGGTGTAATTTTACCTATAACTAAATAATGGCCTCTCGAAATCGGCATTTCTATTTGTTTTTTTTTTGCGATTTCTCATCTGTGATGCGGCTGTTAGGATTCCCCACTTCCGTTTGGTGCGCTGCGAACCCAAATCAGCCGCAGGGGCCTACGGGAGTGTCCTCTCTTAACCTTTTTTATATTACTCTATGGTATTGGTGCAGTGGAGGTCGTTAATGCATGTAGCGTTCACTGATACGTAAGGAGAAATTTTTTTTAAAATGACATTCGTGAAAATATATACGGGGTCACTCAAGCTATTGCTGGGAGCACGCTTGAAGCAAATTTGCGTGATTGGTATGAAAGATAAAACTGTTCCGCATATATTTGGCACTGGCGCCTCAGTGACATTTAAAGAATCTTGGCATGCATAATACCCGAGTTCTATTCATGGTAGCCGTCAGCCTGTGGCCATTCGATGATTGAACGAGTTTTCAACGTCAAGATTCGCTTGACGTGGAACGTGTGGTCGGAATCCATCCGCGGCAACCGCACAGCGACGTAGCCGATTACCGACGGAGAATCGCCGTGTTCTCGGTAACGTCGCTGGCCGCTTCACCGCCGACGGCTAACGTGCCGGTAGCCGATATCGTCACTAAGCCTATTCAGTTTATATCGAAGCCGTAGTCACCCGTGCTTCAGAACAAACCGCTCACGCTCATATGCCAGGATGGTTTACCTGTTACCGTCGTTGGCTCGACCCTCTCCCCGTAATAATTACACACTGAGATTAAAATGCGCTGATAATCGTGGTATTCTCAGCCATATATACAATATGCGAACACGCCAGAGCAGGTGCGGTACGCCGTGCAAGCACTGCAGATGAACTTCACTTGTGAAGGAACTCATCTCTCTAAACGTTGGAAAGTGCACGTCGCTTCCCCTCAAATGAATGACACTATTCCAGTAGACATTATTTTAGCTTCAATAAAAAATGTGGCCGACGTTTGCGTCGACCATGGAAGCGAGGAGCTGGCGCTGATTGCATGCAGCTACGCAGTCGCTCGGCGGACTGCGCCCCGGAGGAAATGCCGTTTATGTTGGATGCCACTCGCGACATAGGTGACTCGTTAATTGGGCTGTGCAAGCTGGAGACGCGGCTTGCCGTTCGCCGTTCTCAGGCACGCAGCGCGCAGGCAGGAATTTGATGCTAACATGAACTCGATCTTATATCCGGGAGCACTTATCGCAAAAATATTTGTGGCGTTCTGTTACAACTCCATTAGTGGCCATATTTTTTAGAACGTCTTGATTCATGCCGATATAGCGGTCCCGCCGCGCTATTTATATCACCTCATACTCGTCTCAAATCCGAGATTGCGCTAAAATCACACTAAAATCGCGAGTCCATACACTGTACTAAGTATAGTATTGGTGCGAAAGGCACTTTCATGGACATGCAGTGCCTAACTGTGTACAAGTTTCACCTTTTTATAATTTTTTGAGAAATCTTGTTGTGATTATTACGGCTGAACACGCAAACATTTACGAGCTACATCCACGCAGGTGCATTTGCATGCGCACGAGATAGGGAAATGTTAGTTTGTTGTGCTAGAGTGCATGGCAGGCCCGTAGCCAGGGGAGGGGGAGGGTAGCCCTAGGGCCCCCCCCCCCCGAAATTTTGGTGATATAGGCGTTTATACCAAAAATAAATCATAAAAATAGGTTTTTTTTCTCAGTCAAGGTTTTCAGTCCCCCCCCCCCCCCCCCCGTTCTGGCTACGGGCCTGGTGCATGGAATGGCCTTCTGGAGTTTTTTACGTATACACGCACTTAATTGTATTGCGATACCAAATATATGGACAGTCTCGGCTGGTTTTTGCCGTCGCCGTCGCCGTCGCCGCCGTCATGCACCGTATATGTATAAGTATGTATATATATATATATATATATATATATATATATATATATATATATATAAAAGCCCCAAAGAAAAATAATTCAGAATAATGCTTCCGAAGCGCGGAATCGAACCAGGGACCTCTTCCTCCGTAGCGAGTGGCGCTAGCCACTACGCCACGAAACGCAGATCCTCCACGTACGTAACGGCGAGCGTTATATACATACCCTTTACCGCTGGACGGACTCAGAGACGGCTGCGCTTATAAGCGTTTATTCATTACCAGCGAGATGGCGTTAGGAGCGCGACAGGCGCATTTAAAAGTCGTCGGCGAGCTCGCTCGCTTCTTCTTATACTTGCGCAGGGAGAACCTTGCCTTTCCGCTGTCTGCTCGCGCGGTTTTCTTGTGCTGAGGGGAAGAGGGATGTTTCACGCTTTCACCGTGATGTCCGCGCTCATGTTACGGGGCGTACGAAAGCCACTCGAGCTCAAGGGACGCCGCTAAACGAACAAACAGAAGATGAACGCGAACTATCAAGTGTCACAGCTCGACACTTGAAGCACGCTAGTTTCCTTCGCTACTTCGGCCGCCTTTGCAACAAGAGCGCTATTCAAACTGAGAGTATCCATTGGCGAGCCACACTTCATATAGCATTAGTTTCTTGCTATCGCATTCATTGCTTCGCCCTTGCGGCGAAACCGTGACTTTTTTTTATGTGCGGATCACTGAGAGGCGTTCCGTACAGCAGACATCCAGAACGTAGTATAGTGGTGCATTAACGGAAAATGAATTTTACACCATCGCGTAATAGGTTCTGGTGTGGCAGAGCTATGCACAGGTTTTTTTATTGCGCACATACAAAGCGGTTGCGCCTCAGTATGGCAGTCATCACTAGGAACCTAAACGGCTAAATTATGACATATTACCGCTAGAAAGTTAACGTAGCGTGGCCATTTGTCGAACATGAGGGTGTTTAACGATTTCTGAACTTTTAAGCCAATGCAGCGATGTTATTACGAGGTACACCCACAGGCGTGCGCACTTCGCGCTGGCACACATGTACGTTCCAGAGGACGGTAATTTAATTATGCAAATATTGTTTCCCAGACCAATCCATTGCCTACCGCGGATTTAGGAGAAGAGGGTGAACGGTTTTGCGAAATCTAGAACACCTCGTGGAAGCTCTACCACCCGCACTTGATTTCCACAGCATGCCGTTACTAACAGTAGAACAATAAATTAGATATATACATTTCACGGCAAACGATTCGCGCATTTGTCGAAGGAAGCATTTTATTTTTTATCATTACCAGCCTATTTTATGTCCACTTGAGGACGAAGGTCTCTTCACTAATCTCCCATTGATCCTATCCAGCGTCTTCATTAATATTTTTGTGTGTTTGTAGCATGCAGAAGAACGAAGAAAGCAGTCAGGTTGCGGTATATCCCTAATGCGGACTCACTTGACGTCAAGTGGCACGCCGTGTAGGGGTTGATTGTTGGCTAACAGAGTTTTAGAATTGTGTACGCAGACGTTCCGTTGGCTGGGCACGTACGCTATACTGTAATCGGCAAGTAACGTGCGTGTACCAGTGCCTAGTCTTTGTTTGACAAATGCGCAGTGGCAACAAACACAGGAAATTGTGCACACGAAGCTCTGCGTACCGTATGCTAATACTGCCTAAATTTAAGCACTTGGGATTTCTTTAACGTGAACCGATTACATCACATAGGAGCGTGTTTGCGTTGATGGGTACCTAGATTAACCATTAACAGTGATCTTGGAAACTATAAGCATTCAGTGTGTTTAGACATGCGCATAAAAATTCGCATCATTTTCTTTTTCTTTTTAGTAGCGGTGGTTAAAGCAGGGACCCACCGCATTCTCCATAAATGTACCGTTCAGCGGAATCATTTCGGTTGCGAATGACTTGACAGACCATACCAGCTTCATAGTTCTACTGTACCTGCTGTGTCTAGCGTGTATAAGCATGCGAGAAACAGGTACTGCTCACGTGTAAAAACAAGTATTTATTGTAAAAAAAATATAAACAGCGCTAAAAGCAATGCTCAGCGCTAAAGGAAACGCCAGGCGACAAACCAGGCTAACCTCTCCGGGCATTTCATTAAAGAATCTTATCTCTCTTTTCAATGTGTGTTCAGCAGCTTCCCGCCGGCAAAACACCTGGGAGACAACTGCGTTCATTATACTCTGCACAAGACGAAGTACTGAGCATACCCAGTTGGGCATGTGGGGTCCTTAATATAGTACACCGTCAGGCACCAAATAAGGGCTTTCTCTAGAAGTGTGCCAACCGAAAGTTTCACATTCTCTTGCACTTGATCGCAATAGAACGCCTTGTTGTCGTACTCCCTCCAAATTCTGTGGTCAGGCGATGGGCGGGCTGCTGGCATGTCATCCCGATGGAAAAAAAAAAAGAAAAGCAGAGGACACATGCGACGTTATGTTCTTAGATCAGCTGGTGTTTTCGCCCATCACACAAAAACTTCAACCTGGTAAACGGACGTTTTCAATCTTCTACACACCTTGTCGAATTTGGTGTAGACGGCGTCACAGAAGTTACAAATATAAAAGTGTTTTCAGAAGTTCCTAATGAAGCTTTGTAATAGTGTTTAACCCATAAACTTACTACAGTTATACGAGAAAGGTTGGCATGATTTTTTCAGAAATACTCATCGATCTCCACGAAATGCATGCGGGCATTTCACATCTGACCGAGTATGACTTTGGCTTTGTCAAACTTCTCCATGAAATTTCCAGCTTTTCTTAAAAGTGAAACTCTGTTTAGAATCTCAGCTGCAAGTGAAAACCATAGCGCAGTCGCAATTTGATGAGAATCACGTACAAGGAACGCAGTTTTACAATAGACTCACGATTCATTCGTTAAGTAAATAAAGTGGCAGGCAAACATGGCTTGAAGTTTGGTTGCACAATATTGCACAATATTGCAAAAGAGTTTTCTTCAATACCTGGTGAATGCCAGTCACGGCGAACATTTGAATGGTAGCAGCCAATGGATGATTCAAAATTAATTCGCTGCTGCGCGTCAATGCTCGGCTGCGGCGGCGATATTTAGATGGGAGTGGAACACACAAAAAAAGAAAATGAATAAAAAACACAACAAGAACGATTGTATGCTCAGTTACGGCATTGTAAACAACGCCACGGCCGGTGTTGCTGCTGCTGCTGCTGCTGGAAACTCTGCAAGGTGTGAGCTCCTGGCCAGTTGCTCGATAAAACTGCGCCTGGCTCTTGTGTCGGAAGTTTTCGTCACCTGCAAACTTATTCAAATTCTGTGTATATAATCACGAAGATGAACAACAATTATATCCCTTATTACGACTGCTGTGTGAAATTCACTTCTCAGTAATAACATTAACAATGAGCAATCCAACATAAACAATAAGCTGCAAACGAAAGCAACAGTACTTTTATACAACCAAGGTTATATATCGCTGTTGCATCATATGACATGATGGATGCTATCAACTAGCTAACGTCTAGATTACATATGACGCATTACTTTACCTTAATCGAGATCTGCAGTTTGCACAGCACCACAGCTGGTGCGTGATGCACTGATGTACTTGCCCGCACTTGAATTGGCACTGCATAAGACCAATGGGCAAATGTGACCAGGAACCACAGAAACCAGTGAAGGGGCACAGTAAATACGCACATGTATTCACGAGCATCATTGACGCTGGTTTTAAAACTTGTTAGAAATTAGGCAGCAAAACGCGTTTTAAAGACTGTCGCTATTCAGAAAGTCGAATTGCTGATTTTGCCTCCTAAAAACAAGACATGCCGCTAGTCGTATCTATGAGTGCCCGATCCAATGAAACGGTACTAACGTCTTCGGTACTCGTAAGCGCAGTTTTATTACTTTTTGATTGTGGAAAGAATTTTCCACTTCCCAACGGTAAAAAAAAGAAATGTAAATGCGAAGTATAACGACCTACCATGAAAGCAGGTCCTAACGTCATTCAACTGCTAGCAAAAATATGCTTCCTTTGATTGCCGCATTGAATCACTGACCATAAATGCAGAGAACAGTGATCGACGACATTTACGTCTGTTTGTATATGGGCGCGTGCAAAATGCAAAATGTAAAAGTTGCGGTGCGTGGGGCGGTGGCGTAGGCAGACATTTGTTTCGGGAGGGGGGGGGGGTTACGCCCTTGATCCGACACGAGGTCCGGGCAGGTAAGTGTGGTCGAGTCCCATAATATGAGCTCTATTCCATGGGAGAAAAAAATTCGAGGCGGGGTTCACGGGCCCGGTGTGCCACCCCCTGGCTACGCCAGTGACGTGGGGGCCCGGTGGGGGAGGCGCGTACACACATGCAAAATGATGTGGTTGAGATGCTTGGGGGGGAGCGGAAACTAGAGAAGTGCACGGGCCGTATTTCCGAGCCTGAGCGCGGCCCGGAGCCGCTGACTTTGTCGAAGGCCCGCCCGAACCCGACGGCACGGGGCTGTGAGCCCGCCTGGCCCGGCCCGACATACGAAAACACAATGCCGGGCCCGGCCCAGCCCGCCTTTTGAAGGTTCACTGCGAAAACAAAACATCGTTTTCCGGTAATTTGGCATTTTATTGAGCATATCAAATATGATCAAACGACGCGCGACGAACAGTCCCTATTACAAACAGATTACAAATTACAAGTAGACAGCCTCATGCGAGCAACAATTGAGTTCGCTCGCCAAAGCCGTCACGTGCAAGGGGTATGCCCATGCAAGCGTCAGCTTGCACGAAGACGATCTACGTCGGGTCGCTGCCGCGTGCATTTTCACTCATATGGGATTTGGCCTTAAATCTAACGCGAACAGTCGCGTGGCGCCGTCACTAGCTCAGGTGGTGTTACTTCTCTGTTTGTCGGAGTGCAACAGAGGCAGTGCTTTACCTACTCCCATTTTGTTTAAAGTAGCGAATGGAAAGGAAAAGCGGTAAAGAGCTGTCGCGGAAAAGGCGCTGTATGGGTGCTGGAAAACAATTCCAGCTCATTCTCCATATTTCGGGCTTGAGTCGGGCTTTGCGCCGAGCCCAAGCCCGGCCCGATAAAACTCCAAGTAGCCCGAGCCCGGCCCGGGCCCTAGGTGAAAATACGTCGGTCCGCCCGAGCTCGGCCCGCGGACCGGGTCGGCCTCGGGCTTTAGGGCTACCCGGAGCCCGCGCACACCTCCCAAGGCTACGCAACTGAGATCTTTTTAACAAACGTTATTTTCACAATCATTACAGAAATTGTTTTTAGGCCAAAGTAAAGCAACTTTATTTACAGAAATTGTCTTTAGACTGAGTAAAGCAACATTCTTTTAACGGTATGTTAATAGAACGTGAAAGTCCATAGCCCTAAAAAAATTTGGTAGATCGTTGGTTAAACGTTTAAATACCGTCAATGTCATTTTTTCTAAGGGGTACATTTGTAATGTTTATTGCTTTGTTATAAAATTAAATAGCCAGCACTGCAACCACAACTGACGTTGCACCGACATTACGGCTGTGTAGGGTCTTTTTTCCGAACCACTTACACGACCTGGCGTGGCTGTGTGGTAGAATACCTGACTGCCACGCAGAATGCACGGGTTTGATTCCAGCCGGCACCCTGTTTTTATTGTTTGCATTCGTCAGGTCAACGCGGCCGATGTTGGTTAGCAACGTTGCTTGTTGGGCGAGTTGGAACGAGTCAGTCATAGCGTAGTTCAGCGCAAAAAACAGGCAACAGACGAGTGAGAGGACAAGGACACAGCGCATTCTTCCAACTAAAGTTTATTGGATTGGGACGCATGTATATATACACGCAGGGAAAGCAAGAAAAAAGAGAAAAAAAAGAGAAAAAAAAACAGGAAGTAAAAACCGAAAGGTGAAAAGAAGAAAAGTGCCGATAAGTCACACACGTGTGCCAACACCGCCCCCCTTCCCATGTCTCGCCAAAAACAAAAGCTCATTGTCAGAAAGATGCAAGGAAGGCGTGCTTACGCATGCGTCCCCAGACCGTTTAATTTCCTCAGCCTCGATGATTTCCCTCACCCTTTGGTCCCGACTGCGTGCAAGGACCGCAGTGTTATCAAAGAGGGGCCTACACTCACAATCCCGCACGTGGATGCCGAGGTGCCCCGATACTGTCGTTTGGACGCTGTAGTAGTGCTCACGGAGCCTCTCGTTCAGGCAACGTCCCGTCTGACCCACGTACTTTCTACCACACGTCAGAGGGATGGCGTACACAACGCCTTGAACGCATGGAACGAACTTTCGCTTATGGTCTGTGGTGCAGCCTCTTTTTTCTTCTTTCATCCGAGAGGTCGAACTGCACAAGCCCGAAAGCTTTTCAGGGGCCGAAAAAACCACGCGAACCCCAGCGCTCTCCCCGATTTTCTTAAGCCTGTGCGAGACATCATGCACATAAGGCACCACAGCTTTCTTCTTCTTATCTTGCGCCCTCCATCTCGCTCTGCGCTCCTCCTTCCTCCTGGGGTCCCTGACATCCCTAAGCAAGCCTTCAGTCACAGACGACACCACGTCCGGTTTTTACTTCCCGGTTTTTTTTTCTCTTTTTTCTTGCTTTCCCTGCGTGTATATATACATGCGTCCCAATCCAATAAACTTTAGTTGGAAGAATGCGCTGTGTCCTTGTCCTCTCACTCGTCTGTTGCCTGTTTTTTGCGCTGAACTACGCTATGACCGATGTTGGTTATTATAAATGCTCTTGCACATAGGCGTATCTACTGGGGCGGGCTGGTACAGTAGCCAATACACAAGCAATAAAGAAAACGATATGTAATGTTGGTTTATCCATCGTGCAAGTTTCACAGACGTGACATCACGAGTACTGATTTAACAGTGGAGCTAGATACATTAATCGCTTGGCTCTTCTTTCCTTGCCATTGTTTCCTTGCTATTTATTTCCTTTGCTGAGCTTTTCTTTCGTTGGTGTTACTAGTTTTTTTTTCGCCTTTTGATGTATTTAGCCCTGCTCATTATTCTGTCTTCGCGACGTTAAGTAAGTGAAGCTAGGTTAACTTGTGCTCCTTTCTGTAAACCGCCGTGCCGCGCTAGCCCCTGGAGGGCGCGCAAGGACCTGTGGGAAAAGAGAGTGCGGGATACAAGCGAACCGCCCTCCGTCCAACGTCCTTTAAAGGGACACTAAAGAGAAACAATGAATTGGTTCAGATTGATAAAGTGTGCTCGGAGAACTCTTGTGTAGTTTATTTCACCACCATAGGTTTATTATTAGAGGAGAAAACCAAGTTCAAAGCTTCATTTTTAAATTTCGCGCCGAACTTTGTAATTCGTGACGTAAAAGGTTTCAAAGAGCATTTAACGTATTTTGGCGCCACTGGCTCGACGAAATTTCCACAAACTCGTTATGTCAAGTCTCTGGCCCCCTCAGAGGACAATGTACTTCGATTTAATCGATTAGGAACGACGTAGGCCCAAGCAGGCGCCGTCAAATTTATGTGACGTCACGGCAATTGGTGCGGGAATTCCGAGGTGGCGTCGCCACCTGTATTTTATTTTTGCGCGTTTTCTAGCTTATTAAGCGTCTTCTCGCAGCAAGCGTGGTGCTTTTGGTATCGTGGAAGACTACTTTACTAATGCGAGAAAAATCGTTTTGCTCTTTAGTGTCCCTTTAATATTGCGCGAGAAGTGAAGACCGAACGCTTGGAAGGAGGTGCCCGCAAATCGTAGTCATAATTAGCATGCCGACGACGGCAATTCTAACTACGCTTTCGCTGGCCACGTATCCGAGAAAAGAAGGATCATAAAGCAGGTACCAGATTTCGTTCACAAAGTCATGTCATATATGTGCCTTGTGTTAGTGTAATGCATCAAAACTGGAGCCGTGAGACGCACCGTAACACATCTAGAAGAGACAGGCGTATGCAAGTGGCCAAGAAATGTTGCGGAAACGTACAACCACCGTTAGTGCATTGTGGTTAGATTATTCCAACTAGGAAACGGCGAAAGAACGTAGAAAGAATAAAAAATCCGGCAGATCCCAAACACTGTGGGCATCAATATAATGCGAAGCAGCCAGCAAAGAGCTGGATACATCGCCTTGTTTTGTCTTTGAGAGAAATGAAGTCATTCATGCTATGACATCTAGTTCACTATATATCGCATGCTGGCCATGCATGCATGCATGTGCAGCCTGGTATATGCCTTGCTAATGAAACGTATATTATGGTGTACAATGGATGCAGTGTCATTTTTGTTAACCACGCGCTCGTGTCATGTCGTACCAATTTTGGCGCATATCTAGTTAACAAAACTGTTGGAAGAGCACCATGAGGCTGTAATATAAAACATAACACACATGGCATGCATGTCATGATTGGCACGTTAGGACCTGTCATTTATGTTCGCCATGCAGTCACCTCGCGCAATAGAAATTTTGGTGTATATCAAGCTAGCGAACAGGCCGCGATCACACCCTCAATGTGACGTAAATCATGCCGGACATGGCATGCATATTATGATTTCCATGTTATCACCTGTACATAGTGTTCGTCATACAGTCACGTCACGTAATACCGAATTTGGTGCATGTCAAGCCAGCGATACGGCCGAGAGCGCATCACGAGCGTGGCATGTAAATCATGTCGTACATGACATGCATATCAGAATTTTCATGTCACCACCTCTAATTGACGTTCGCCATACAGTGGTGTCGCGCAATACCAATATTGGCGTATATCAAGCAAACCAAACGGCAGCGAGAGCACCATGAGCGTTGCATGTAAATCATGTCGTACATGACATGCATATCATGGTTTTCGTGTTACCACCTGTCATTTGTGTTCGTGATACAGTCGCATCACGCAATAGGAATCTTGGTGCATATCAAGCTAGCGAAACGGCAGCGAGTGCACCATGAGCGTGGCATGTAAATCTTGTCCTATACGACATGCATGCCATGATTGTCATGTTACCGCCCGTCATTCACGCTCGTCGTACAGTCACGTCATACAATAGCAATTATGGTGTATATCAAGCTAGCGAAACGGCCGCGAGAGCACCATGAGCGTGGCATGTAAGTCATGCCGTATATCACATGCATGTCATGATTTTCTTGGTACCACGTGTCATTTATGTTCGTCTATAGAAATGTCTCGTCATACCAGTTTTATATATATCCATTCATTTGAACGGCCGCGAGCGCCCCGAATCTATGTCACGTAAATCATACTGTACATGATACGCGTATCAAATTTGCACGTTAGGACGTGTCGCTTTTGTTCGTCATGAACTCTTGTTACGACATACCAATTCTGGTTACTAACGAAACTGCCACCAGAGCCCCAAAACCGTGGCATGTAAATCATGCTGTTCATGACATGCATCTCATGATCTTCATGTTATGACCTGCTTTTACGTTCATAATACGCTCACGTTGTGCCATATCAGTTTTGGCATACATCGCATTAACGAAACGGCCAGGAGTGCACCAAGTCGTAGGTGAACAGATAGATAGATAGATAGATAGATAGATAGATAGATAGATAGATAGATAGATAGATAGATAGATAGATAGATAGATAGATAGATAGATAGATAGATAGATAGATAGATAGATAGATAGATAGATAGATAGATAGATAGATAGATAGATACGCTCAAAGTCGCAGAAGTTCGCTTAGCAATGTTTCACATTTAAAAGCAACACACGCCTCGTTCTTTTTTTACAGTGCAAAACAATAGTCGAAGTCTGACGATGAAAGCTTAGAGCAAGCATGGACTATCGAAAACACGCAGACGACAGAGCTCTGCACGATTGGGAGGATCGTTCTTGGGTATTACTCTTCCAATATAAGCAGCGATTCGTTCAGATTTCGAGGCCGCCCTGCGTGAACGCGGTACGAGCAAGCGGTCCTCCGCCGACGGACTCGCGCCACACAATCAAAAGCGAGAGTTGTAAGCGATTTGATTACGTACATTGTTGCGGCTACCTTCAATTGCTCCGCATGACGTACCTTGCCAGCTACAACGTGGTGTACTCTGTTGTCTTCGAAGACCAGCATGATGTAAGAACAAGTGATAACCACATAAGGATTTCCGGAGACGGCGTGTTAAGCGACAACCGCCTGCATTCCAAGCATGAATGCGTGCCTGAAGCAGACGACGTAGTTCGGCGCTCTTTTTCCCTGTGATGCACTGTGCCGACGCATGCTTTAGGAAAGTGGACCTTTAGGAAAGGTCCACTGGAGGCTTTTCTGGAAACGAACTCTTGTTATTTGCATCATCAAGCAGCTCTCTGTGTGTTGCTTTACTATGTAAAACATGTTTTTCATATTAGTATTGAATGGTGCATTGTTTATAGTGCCTCAGTTTATTATGTGTGCTAACTGATCATAATAAATCATCTGTACCACCTGCAGCTACCCCTATCATCCAGGAAGCAGTATCGTAAATAAATAAATACATAACTCAAGTATGTTTTACTCTTTGACCGCGTCGTTGTATACGTCCAGTGGTCTGTGTAACTATCAGTGGTTTGTGCAATTTAATGCTTCACCAGATACAAGAAAACAACCTATGAAAAACATAACTATATGAAAAACAGTGGTAATTTGTAATAAACTGCGGATCAGTATGGTAGAGTTTTTCTTTGAAGGGCCCATAAATGATGTAGAATAACGGTCCTTTATTCGTGATGCGTTTATCGACGCTTGACAGTAGACAAACAGCGCTAAGAGACGGGACGAAGCAAGGTCACAGACCACGGCGCTGATAGATAGAGACGCTCGTGTCCTTGCTTCGTCCCGTCTCTTAGCGCTGTTTTTCTACTGTTAATCATGAACCAACCAGTCCAAATGCGTACCCTACTGCAGTTTATCAATGTGTTACAAGCAGTCATTAAATGATCCCTGACAGCGCTAATTTTGTCTGCAACTATTCTTCTGTAATTTGTAGTTTTTTGCCTGGCAGTCTCAGAAATTAATCCTAAATGTTCTAACGCATCGTACAATTAATGCTAGCTTCGTTAATTAAGAACAATTTTGCGTCAGTTCAAAATGCCCGCCTCAATATCATAAAAATGTTGCAGTGGCTTAGCTCGGCTATGCCCGGTTAACGTAGCGTTAGCAAAGGTTCAGCTAAATAATCTTAGCTTTCCTGATTGTCTCGGATTAGCTTGATTAGCACGCTTTCTGCTGCTCCAATAACACACACACGGCATACGTATTATGTGGCACATATATATTTATTTTGCCAGGCAACTACTTCGCGAACCGATGAGTTAAGCTTCTCCGCTCTTCTGCGCCATTGAGCAGCATTTGCGCTCTCCTTCTCCATGGTTATTGCACATTGGCAGACGCCAATCAGAGGCGTTATCAAGCGGCTCCAGCTCAGTGTCAGGCGGCGACTGCACAGCGAAGGCGAATAGCTGCGCGCCCGCCGGCGCCAATACGTTTGCCAAGGTTACGACGTCACTCCTCTGGATCGCACAGACCGGCAGCGGCGAGTAGCGCGCGGCCGCGCCGGAGTGCGCGGGAGTTACCTGCTTCGGTGCGTGACATCACTTATCCTCGCGCATGCGCAGCACGGCTCTTGAGGATCCACGCGAAACTGGCTCGGCTAGGCCAGTGTAGCTAACGCTACAAAAACTAACGCCCCACAGCGGGGCGGCGCCAAAATCACGTGCTCTCAAGCTTTGGTGTCATTGAAAGCCCAGAGGGGCGATCGGAGATCTGTTCGTTCCGCTTGTTCGTTCTCCTGGGGAAGAACAAGCGCGCTGATTGGCTGAAGCGGGAGATGCCACTCAAGGCCGGGGGGTGTCGCCATTTCTTTTTTTTGCTTGATCTTTTCTTTTTTGGTGACGTCATATCGCGGCATAACGAGTGGGGTGATCGGAGATCTCTGTTCTGCGCCGTTCGTTCTGTACCCATTCTGGCGGCGTACGCGATTGGCCGAAGCCGGAAAAAAACACGTCTCTGAGGGGCGTAGACATTTTTCTTTTAGCTTGATCTTTTATTTTTTGGTGACGTCATACGCGTCATAACGAGCATGTCGTCTGCTACAAACGAACGGAGCGCGAGACCGTTCGCACGCGTTCTTTCGAGCGAACAAACGGCTGCGCACGGCATGATGCGGCGGTTGCGGCTGCCGCAACAGCTAATTTTCAGAAAATGGCGCTTGCGACGTGTGCTTCTCTTGCGGTTGGAGGTGCCAGATGCGTTTGAAGAGGTGAGCGAGTGCGGCGTCGCTTTCTGTTCTCGAAACGAACAGTGCGAACAAAATGAACGGGCCTGCCACTGGGCTGTGGTCTTACGCGCAGGGACTTCTTAGTTCAAAAGCGCTACCAGCTACTGCCACGTGTCGTCCCGGTCCTCATTCGTGAACGACGGCCCCAGTGGGCACGACGGCGTAGGTATCTGTGGGTGTTCTTTTATAAAAGCCAGCAAAAGCCCCTTTTGACGATTCGACACCCGGGAGCCAAGCCAGACATTCCGGTGGGACGACATCTTGAAAAACTGCGCCAACCGCTACTTTTCTCTTTTTTTTTTTCGCGTGCGCGACTTCACATAGCGAGCACGTTAGAAAAACTAACACCAATAAATCTCAGCGCTCAAACCTATTGCTGTTTCAGAAACTGTTTGAGCTTGAAAAGAAAAGCAATATCTTTTCATATAACAACTGTGTTTATTAGAAGGCGAGAAACACTTCGTTTTGAAATATACGGTCCCCTTGCCGAGGACAAACGATGCGCGTCTACTTCCGGAAAGCTCACCGCTTGACGATTGGCTGTCCTCCCTCTCGGCGAAAGAGAGCTGCGGACCGCCCACTTTTGTGACGTAACACCGCCAGAACGAACGCGGAACGAACAGAGATCTCCGATTCCCCCCCCCCCCCCCCCCCCAGTTTTCCAATCGGGGCCCCGCGCGTGGTAGAAAATGAAAAGGAGCGGGTGCTTCGGTATTGTTAAGTGCGCGTCCCGCGCCCCTCTCCCCCCTACCCTGAAAAAAAAAGCATTCCTGGCCGAAGGAGCCACAGCTACTTTTAGAGCTGCGCGACAACAGAGCAAGAGGGGTGACGAATAATAGTGCTCGGCAGATGCCAGTCGGGGTATAGTGCGCGCCCCGCAAAAATTCTCTGACATCAACAATACGATCGTTTTACTCGTGAAACATCACACGGGGACTCTGTCTTCGTCACACTATTGGCGATGTGTCGAGGTGGTGAAAAGTCAGATCAGCACTCACGCTTACTTTAAAACCAAATTAAAATATCTTAAAGGCAACGTTCGTCACTCATAGTTGGCCAGAAGTGCCTACGTATGAAGGACTATCAAACAACACAAGTATCTCGAGTTTCCAAATTTGGTGTCAGAGGTCATTTAAGGTAGATATAGATAACAGTGATGTTAAAGGAACATCGGCGTTCACGATATCCATAAGTTGTTAGGGTGGTGGGATGCACAAAGAGTATAGCACAGGAGCCACTGATGATTGAAAAACGGTCGCTAAATGATGAGGCATTTACTGTCGTTAACTATAAAATGCTTTTTCAACAGATCACCCATACTGGTCTTCCTAAAAACATTTACGTGTGTTTATAATGCAAGTGACATGATCCTGTTTGGCATATTTTATTACTGTTTCAAGACTCATGATTCCATATCGGTGTTACTGGGTCTCAATTAGGGGAAAGCCTTCATCGAGCCTCAATAATTTTTTGCCTTTCACCCCACAGCATCCCTGCTGTGAGTGTTCTGTTAAAAAAGAGTGCACACAATTAGACATATAGCAGAAAGACAATAAAATCTAGATCATCATCCCATACAAGAACGACCGCTCTCGTATAAAATCATCTTCACAGTTGTACTTTATTTCAAAGTACTCTTTACATTGCAAATATCTTCTTTTAACGGTGAAGGTGTTTGTGCTATCCGTAATTTGTGCGACCTATCAGAAAACTATCATCATCATGAACGGGTACGTGCCACAGAAAATCGGTACATCCCACTATTCCCACGGTACATCCCACATTGAGATAAATAAGGGGAATAAAGATATCAAAGGATTGAAAGGCAGAGAAAGATATAGAAATTCAGAGAAAGAGAAAGAAAGAGAAACACAGAAAGTATGAGAAAGAAGCAGAGAGAGGGAAAGATATAAAAAATAGAAAGATCAAGACAGAAATAAAGAGAAAGCAGGAGAGAGAAAAAAGCGGCGAGAAACAAAGCAAAAAAGAGCGACAAAGAGAAAGAAATAAAAAGGAAGAAATAGAAAGCAACCGATAAAAACTAGAGACATCAGAAACAAAGACAAATATAGGTGCGAATGCTCGGTTACGGAATTTGGACATCCTTGTCGTGATTAACCGAGCCAAAGAATATCAACAACAAAGAAGCAACCAGATTAGACTTCAGAATCGTGTTGTTTCACCGTGTGAAGCCTTGCGCAACATACTGCAAACTTCGCCAATTTTTATTCAGGGATTTCTTCAACATGCTACAAGACACCCTAAAGATGCAGGTAACAGTTATGTTTAAAGAAAATCATCCCGCGGTGTTTATAAGCGCTAAAAGCAGTAGACATATACAAAGTTTTCACATATGCCGAGACGTAATAAAAACATAAACTGTAGAAGACTTCTTTACAGATATCACTTGCACTGAAATTGCGGAGCTTTTGTTTGAAAGCACCATTAAAAAGGCAAACAATTTAATTTTCCTTTGCTGCGATGCTTTAACCAAAGTGTTACAAACAGCCCTGAAGTTACAGATAACAGCGTTGTTAAAAGAACCCCAGCTCACAAATCTCTTAACGTCCTGAAGCAGCAGAAAATGCACGTTTTGCCCATATGTCAAAATATAATAAAACACATGACAAATCTATATCCGAAACAGCAGTTGTTTTGAAATAAAGGCATGCGGTTGTATTGTTCGTTCTACAACAATACCCGTGTACTTTAAGAGGACCTGCTGAAACAGCAACACTAGTAAATATTTGCAACCTTGACCGTGAAGCCCATGTCCACGTGACTGATTGCTGTTCTTTTTCTATGCTTGAGCATTCTTCAGGATCGAAGGACCAGGAATAAAGCTTTCTTTAGAAAATTCCTGTACTTAGCCTTGACGCGTCAGCCACCAAATGCACAGCTGTATTGTTTCAAACGCGGTACACATCCGAATATATGTATATCGCGAATGCGGAAAAAACTCTTCCAATTTATGGGAAACAAACGAGTTCACAATATCGTGGCTACCAGTCAGGCGTAATTCTGTCTAAGTCCAAAATATAATAAGACGTCCCAACATTGCCGTGTTCTGGCGCCTGATGTTCTTGCGTGATGTTCTGGCGCCTTTGCGCTTGGGCGGATATATGTGACCACCCTCGGCTTGGCTCGCCGTGAGAGTGCAGTCCCTCGAATATACTGTAGTGAGAATAGCGTGGTTGACGTCATGGGTAACTTTTCCTGTTAGGGACAGCTTATATCCACGAAGCGGTCAGTGATGGACGCGATATCTTTGGCGGTGCGTATATACGCATGGGCCCTGCGACCCGGGGACGCATGCGCAGAACCGCCGCCACAATGTCTTGGGTGCGCAAGCCGCTAGAGTACTCAGCAATAAAACTCTCTATTGTACTCTCCTTGGGTACTGCGCCTAGCGAACAGAAGAAAGCGGGTAGAACACAAAAGGACGAGGGGACCCAATGGCTGAGGCTCCATGCGCTAAGGCTCTCTAATATCGTGCGAGAAAGAAAGAACGTATGCTTGGAAGGAGGTGCCCGCGAATAGTAGCGAAAACTGGCACGCCGACAACCACAATTCTAACTCCGCTTTCGCTGGCCACCTATGCGAGAAAACAAGGATCATTAAGTAGGTGCCACATTTTGTGCACAAAACAATGTCGTATACGTGACCTGCTATAATGTATTTCATCAAGACGGGAGCCGTGAGGGCACACCGCAACACAACTCGAAGAGACATACGTGCTTATGTGGCCAAGAAATGTTGCAGAAACGTATAACCACCGTCAGTGTATCGCGATTAGGAAACTTCGATACAACGTAGATAACATAAACATATGTCTCGTTTCTTTCTGCGTTTTTATACAATGCAAAACATATAGTCGGAGTCCGACAATGAAAGTTTAGAGAAAATGTGGGCTACCAAGAACACTCATACTACAGAGCTCTGCCCGATTGGGAGGATCGTTCGCGCGTATTACTCTTCCAATATAAGAACCCGCCACGGTGGTCTAGTGGTTATGGTGCTCGACTGCTGCCCCGCAGGTCTCGGGATTGAATGCCGGCCGCGGCGTCCGCATTTTAAATGCGAAGCACTTCTTAGCGAACATTTGGCACTTTGAGCATTTCTATCTATCTATCTATCTATCTATCTATCTATCTATCTATCTATCTATCTATCTATCTATCTATCTATCTATCTATCTATCTATCTATCTATCTATCTATCTATCTATCTATCTATCTATCTATCTATCTATCTATCTATCTATCTATCTATCTATCTATCTAGCCGCCTACGTCTGGGTGCTCTCATGATTGCCTCCTTAACTTGATGTAGACCAAACTTGGCATTGGAGGATAAAATGATTTGGCAAATATGACTGGTCATGGCATGAATAACGCGAAAATCCTGTCGCGTACGTCGTCAAACCTTTTCCTCCAGTCAGGTGTGGCTCATACCCGTTTACCACGGGCCGTGGTGTACGGGTATGCGCCACAGGTTATGGACAGCTTATAACGGCGAGAACAGAGATTGGTGGCTTAAATACGAGAGTGTTCAGAAAAACCGATATCGGCAGCATTGACTCGACTAATGCAAAGAATGAAAATTAGGAACCGAGCAGGAATCGCACCCAAGCCTTCTGCGTGGCAATGAGGTATTCTACCACAGAGCCACGTCAGGTATATAAACTGGCTTGAAAAAAATTGGCCGCGTATCTGCGTGCTTCACTGCAAATGTCGTGTAAAGACGTGTAGCGCCACTGACATCGACGGGATGGCACAGTGAAGAAAGAAGAGGTCGGACGTGACCTCGTGCGGCGCGGCAGCATGGCTGGCGCGAGGGGCGCAGAAAAATAAAGAAAAAGTTAGTTGGTTTTAGGCTTCGGCGCTAGACGGACGTGTCGAGTCGTTTTCTTATGTGTGCTCCACAGATTGGTGACCCGGACGTGATGGATCAAGTAGCAACTTGTGCCTGATCATAACGTGCAACACGAAACAAAAAGACGTGGAGCCATGTTAACCACCGGCAACGAACGCCAGCAAGCCTCGACCAACTCGGCCAACGCCGAGACCTCTTCAACCGCTGCCGTTATTTCGAACACCATCCGACTGCCAGAGTTCTGGGAACGGAACCCCTCGGCGTGGTTCATCCAAGCAGAAGCCCGTTTTGAACTGTCGCGGATTACGTCCCAGACTCGCAAGTACCTCCTCGTGGTCGACGCGCTTCAAGCGGCCGTCATCGACGAGATTTCCGACCTTCTCCATTCGTTCGCGCACGACCTACCAGAGTCGCCTTACGACGTAATTAAGGCTGCTATACTGGACCGCACGGCTATGTCGGAACGAACACGGTTGCAACAGCTACTCTCAGTCGAACAACTCGGCAATCAACGGCCAAGCCAGCTACTGCGTCGATTCCTTAATCTGCTCGGCCCACGCGTTTCCACTACGGACAGCACCTTCGTCCGTGAGCTATTCCTTCAGCGCTTGCCCACCCAAGTCCAGATGGTGCTGGCAACTGCTTCAACCCAGGATTTGTCAGAGCTCGCTACATTGGCTGACAAGGTTATGGAAGTTGCCAATCCACTTCCAGTGGTTGCAGCTGCAATTCCGGCTTCAGCATCGCACGCCGTCAACCCTTCACTGACAAAGCGGTCCGAGCCAGAATCACCATCGTTTCCCGTCGCTGAGTTATGCGACAGACTGGAGAAGCTTCTGGTTGCCACTACTCGTAGGAGCGCTTCTCCTCCTTCACGTCGACGTTGCCGTTCTCCATCTTATCGACGTTTCCCATCTATCGAGAGCCAGCGCAACAGTGAATCACAGCGGTCTGACATCTACTGGTACCATCGCCGTTTTGGCGCTTGTGCGCGTCACTGCCTCCTGCCTTGCACCTGGTCGGAAAACTGTCCGGCCGACCGCTAGCGGCGACAAGTGGTCACGACCCTACCCCATGTCGCCTCTTCTATGTCAACGACAAGGTCACTGGGCAACGCTTCCTAATTGACACAGGCGCACAGGTCAGCATTCTCCCTGCTACACGAATGGATCGCACCGCTACTCCCATGCTGTACTTGCAAGCTGTGAATGGAACGCGGATTCCAGTATTTCGACAACGGTCGCTCACCCTCAACCTGGGGCTACGAAGACCGTTCCGCTGGCTGTTCATGGTCGCCGACGTTCCTTCTGCCATTATCGGTGCTGATTTCCTCACCGACCATGGCCTCATTGTCGACGTCAAGCAACAACGTCTCCTAGACGCGACAACTTACCTCTCGGTGAAAGGCATTGCTGCGCCGGGAACCACAGATTTAGCCCTCTCTTGTGCTACGGTTTCCAATGAACCCTTCGCGGCTTTGCTACGAGAATTCCCTGACATCACCGCACCGCCTAATTGGAAAAAAACCAGTGTGTCACGACGTACGATAGAAGAGGCGCTGTGTGAGATATGGACGCCATCTGGCAATACGTCGGGAAACATGAGTGCTGTGTTGCGTGCTGGTAGTCCCGGCGCAGCAGCAGGCGAAGACCGGCGGTGACCAACGCGACCGGCGGGGACGCCAGCCAGCCCGAAAACGCGGTTTGGCGCGAAGCGCTGAAGCAGAGAAACGTCCGCACTCAACGAGTACTCTCCACACACTCTTTTATTTACACGTCGCCTGGGTAAAACAGGAACGCCAGAGCGGCGCCCACAACCGGCAGCCTGAAGGCCACCCACAACGCTGCTTTTTCATTTTTTAAATATTTTTTTTCCCCTTCTTGGCCTTCTCAAAACTAAAGTTTTTCAACACCAACTCATGGCATTCGTACAGTGCAATACAGAACCGAAACCGAAACACAACAATGAGCTCGTGCGAAGGGCACGGAGCAAGGCAAATTTCAGCGCAGTCGCATTTTCAGCTTTGTTGAAACAGCGCTCACTAGACGACGACGAAGTAAAAGAAGGCACAGGACAGGCGCTGCCTGTCCTGTGCCTTCTTTTACTTCGTCGTCGTCTAGTGAGCGCTGTTTCAACAAAGATGAACGCATACCAACTCGCTCAAGCTTCCATTCTTATGCATTTTCAGCGCAGCTTAAGAAACTAGGGTCCTTAAAATTAGGTATGTATGCATTTTCTATTAAAGGAACACGCCACCTAATACTTACGTAGTGATGTTGCACCTGAGATATGCATGATATTTACTTTTTGATCGACAACGTTCACAAGTATGAACAGCCGTACAGTTCAAGACGGCTGGCCCTTGGGAAAGTGGTTCAACTTTGGCCGAGTGGCTGAATCGAGGGACGTGCCGACAAACAGAAAGACAGACAGACAGACAGAAAGACAGACCAAAATTTCTGCGTTTAAGTTCCCCAAGAAAGACTATCGTCTTTAAAAACAGCCTATGCAGGTGTAATGTCATTGCGACGTCAATTGTGGTCATGGTGCTGGCTATCTAATTTCGCAAAAAAGCGATAAACACTACATGGTACTCCTACGATGTGTACTCCTACGATACAGGCGTTATATGAGATTAAGATCTGTGGTTTCAGTGTAGGCTCCGCTTTTCTAGCAGTCTAATAAACTTTACATTTTTATTCCTATGATTCTGCAAGTTATATTGAAGCATTGCTCGACCCCGGATGAATACATTAACGAAAGTTACGTATGATATTCACATCATCGCACCATAAAGTGCACTTAGTCCACCAGAAGGACGCAGTGTCCCCTTCATTTCTTACGAGGCTGGGTAATGGCGTCATGCTGACAAAGGATGATGCCAGATTGACTGACAGCCGCTTTGTAGACTAGGCTACGTAGGCCCCATGCGCCCAGGTTATTCTACGAATACGACTAGCGCCATCCACTGATGTTGGTCTACGTAGCACTATTCAGGCCTACCAGCCACAACGGCCTATTACTCACCAACGCGAAGGGTGACTTCAGGTTCCGACAGTTCGCCGGCTCTATCGACAAACGATTTATCAACGAAATGACCGAGGCATCCACGATTTTCAACAGCTGTAGTATATTTCATACTTCACTACACATGGATCCCTCGTCACCGCGATCACGACCAGATCAAATAACAAGTCATGACCTGCAGCTGGTGCTCACTGACCACGGTGATGATGACCTTGTTCAAGAACTGTCAAGAACCTCTTCCACACATGCACACGGGTTCGTGAAACGTGCTTGCGTTCTTCATCATAAGGGACAAGTATAAGCAGCTTACCGCTTCCGGTGTCGGTAATATCCACGTTGCCGTTGGCAGCGTTACCCAACTGTGAACAACTGGTTATATAACACATATGCGGATCTTCAACGTATATGTGTGCGTATAAAACTTATACAAATTTTTAGCGTCTCTTTAGCGTCTCGCTCAGTAAAAAAATTTACGCCTCAGTCACCTTCCCGCTGCATGCTTCGCATAACATCGACTCCCACGGTACGTGGGATCTGCCGATTTTTTTTTGATGAAGGCGAAAATGCTCGAGGCCCGTGCACTTAGATTTAGGTGCACGTTAAAGAGCCCCAGGTGGCCGAAATTTCCGGAGCCCTCCACTGCGGCCTCTCTCATAATCATATCGTGGTTTTGGGACGTTAAACCGCAACAATTTTAATTATTCCAATATAAGCAGCGATTCGTTCAGATTACGAGCTCGCCCTGCGCGAACGCGGTACGAGCAAGCGGTCTTCCGAAGCTACGGACTCGTGCCACGCAATGAAAGGCGTGAGCTGTCAGGAAATTGATTACGTGCATTGTTGATGCTTTCTTCAAGTGCGCGCATACCTTGCCAGGTACAACATGGTGTACCCTGTAGCCTTATACGAGCATCCTGATGTAAGAACAAGTGATAACCGCATAACGATTTCCGGAGACGGCGTGCTAAGCGACAAGCACCTGCATTACAAGAATGAACGCGTGGCTGAAGCAGACGACGGTGTTCGGCGCTCTTTTTCCTGTGATGCACTGCGCCGACGCATGGGGGCAAGCGCGACCTTTACGAAAGGTCCACTGGAGGCTTTTCTCGAAATGAACTCTCTTATTTGCATGACCAAACAGCTGTCTGTGTGTTGCTTTACAATGTAAAACGTGTTTTTCACATTGATATTGAATGGTGCATTGTTTATATTGCCTAAATTTATGTGTGCTAACGGATTGTAGTATATCCTCTGTACTCCCTGACATTCCGGTAGCAGTATTATAAATAAATGAATACATAACTCAAGCATGTTTTACTCTTTCATCGTTTCGTTGTATACTCCCAGCGCTCTGTGCAATTGTCCGTCGTTTGTGCAATTTAATGCTTCACCAGATACAAGACCACAAGCTAGTAAAAACGGAACTGTATCAAGAACAGTGGTAGTTTTTATAATAAAACCCCAATCAGTAATGTAGAGTTTTTCTTTGACGTACCCATAAAAGAAGTAAAATACCGGTTCTTTATTGGCGACGCGTTTATGAATGTGTATCATGCACTCATTATCGTAGGTATAGATAGCAGTGATGTTAAAAGAACATCCGTTCATGACATTCACGAGCGCTTGTAGTGGTCAGACGTACAAAGAATTTAGCACTGCAGCCACTGATAATTGGAAAATTCCTTACACATGCATTAAATGCGGTCCCTAAATGATGAGCTATTTACTGTAGCTAACTATAAACATATTTTCACCAGATAATTTATACTGCTATTTCTATAAGCACTTACGTGCGTTTAGAACGCAGGCGACATGATCCTCACTGGCATATTTTAATATTGTTTTGAGACTCATGATTTCATTTTCGTGTTACTGCGTGTTAAATAGCGGAAAGCCTTCGTCAAGCCGTAATATTTTTTTTTCTTTCACCCCACACCATCACTGCTGTGACTGTTCTATTGAAACTGTGCACACGTTTAGACATATAGCAGAAAGACATTAAAATATTGAAGAACAGCGGCGGTTCTCGTATAAGATCATCTGGAAAGTTGTGTTTTGTTTCAAAGTACTCTACATGTTGCCAATAACTTATTTTGACGGCGAAGCTGCTTGAGCTATCCGTTATCTGTGCGGCCTATCAGAAGACTGTCATCATCATCAACGGGTATATGCCACTGAAATTCGGCAATTCCCATGACTCACCACTGGTTAACTGAGAGATTGAGAGAAAGCTATAGAAAGAAAACGAGAGAGAAACATTGAAATAAATAATGGCAATAAAGACATTCCATCAGGGATGTCATCAAAATGCTACAAGACGCCCTAATGATGCAGGTAACAGTTATGTTTAAAGAAAATCTTTCTGCGGTATTTATAGGCGCTAAAAGCAGTAGACATACAAAGTCAGCGCTTATGTCAAGACTTAATAAAAACATAAAATATAGAAGACTTGTTTTCAAGTATAACCTGCATTGAAATTTCGCTGTTTTGTTTGAAAGCACCATAAGAAACAGAAAGAATTTATTTTGCTTTGTTGCGATGCTTTGACCAAAATGTTCCAAAGAGCCCTGATGTTACAGATAGCAGCGTTGTTAAAAGAACCACAGCTCACGAATCTTTTAACCTCTTTAAGCAACACAAAATGCACGTTTCGCCCATATGTCGAAATATAATAAAACACATAACAAACCTATATCCGGAAGAGCAGTTGTTTTGAAACAAAGGCATACGGTTGTAGCTTTCGTTCTGCAACAATGCCCGTGTCCTTTAAGAGGACACGCTGAAACATCAACACTCGTAGACATTTGCAACCCTGACAGTGAAGTTCATGTGAACGTGATTGATTGCGTTATTGTTCCATGCTTGAGCGTCCTTCAGGAGCGAAGAACCAGCAATAAAGTTTTCTATTGAAAATTCGTCTACTTGGCCTTGACGCGTCAGCCTCCATATGCACAGCTATATTGTTTCAAACGCGGTCCATGCACATATATATGTATTTCGGGAATGCGAAAACAAACTCTTGCAATTTATGAGAAACAAACGAGTTCACATTATTGTTGCTACCGGTCAGGCATAATTCTGTCTACGTTCAATATATAACAAGACGTCCCGACTTCGTTGTTATCATGAGATTAATTCTTGTATCAGTAGTGTATCTTGTGGCAAGTTTGTTCGGTAAGTACAAGGTCTTGTTTAGTTCAAGTTGCTGTTATTCTGTATATTGCATCAGTGAGGCTAAGAGCTATAAATAAGCAAGCAGGGCCCTACGTGGCTTAGGCTGAGTTTTTATACAATAAACATACCTGTGTAATCTTGCAATCATATTTAGGAACACCACAACGCATTAAGTGTGCATGCGATTGTCCCAAGGCTGTTCTTCAGCTGGATAAGATGTACCTTTGTGACCTGCCTAAGCGAACTTTGAAAGCAAAAATCCAATTGGAAAATTCTCGAGGGGAAAGTGGACCTTGTGTTTATTTCGCGTATAAGCGTTGTACTATATATAATACAATCAGGAAATCGAATTAAATGGAGATTGATAGTGCAGGCAGAAACTCCATAAAAAAATAGCCGGCAGATCCGACGCATTGTGGGAATCGATGTAATGCAAAGCAGCCAGCAAAGAGCTGCATGCATCGTCTTGTATGTCATTGAGGAAAATGCGTGTCATGGTTTTCATGTTAACTCCTATTATTTATGTTCGTCACACAGTAACGTCGCGCAAAACCAACTTCGGGGTCGATCAAGCTAGAGAAACGGCCGCCAGCGCCCCTTGAGCGTGGCATGCAAGTCATGCTGTACATGGCATACGTGTAATGACTTTCATGTTAACTCGTGTTATTTATGTTCCTCACACGGTCACGTCGCAAGATACCAATTTTGGTGTATATCAAGCTAGCGAAACGGCCGCCAGTACCCCATGAGCGTGGCACGTAAGTCATGCTGTACAAGACATGCGTGTCATGATTTTCATGTTAACTCGTGTTTTTATGTTCGTCACACAGTCACGTCACGCAAAACCAATTCCCGGGTAGATCAAGCTAGCGAAACGGCCGCCAGCGCGCCATGATCGTGGCAAGTAAGTCATGCTGTACATGACATGCTTCTCATTATTTTCATGTTAACTCGTGTTATTATGTTCGTCACATAGTCACGTCGCGCAATACCAATTTCGGGGTAGAGCAAGCTAGCGAAATGGCCGCCAGCGCTCCACGAGCGTGGCACGTAAGTCATGCTGTACATGACATGCGTGTCATGATTTTCATGTTAACTCGTGTTATTTATGTTCGTTACACAGTCACGTCACAAAATACCAATTTTGGTGTATATAAATCTAGCGAAACCGCCGCCAGCGCCCCATGAGCGTGGCACGTAAGTCATGCTGTACATGACATGCATGTCATAATTTTCATGTTAACTCGTGTTATTTATGTTCGTTACACAGTCACGTCGCGCAATACCAATTTCGGGGTAGATCAAGCTAGCGAAGCCGCCGCCAGCGCCCCATGAGCGTGGCACGTAAGTCATGCTGTGCATGTCATGCGAGTCATCATTGTCATGTTAACCCGTGTTTTTATGTTCGTCACACAGTCACGTCACAAGATACCAATTTTGGTGCATATAAATCTAGCGAAACCGCCGCCAGCACCCCGTGAGCGTGGCAAGTAAGTCATGCTGTATATGACATGCGTGTCATGATTGTCATGTTAACTCGTGTTTTTATGTTCGTCACACAGTCACGTCGCGCAATACCAATTTCGGGGTAGGTCAAGCTAGCGAAACCGCCGCCAGCGCCCCATGAGCATGGCACGTAAGTCATGCTGTACATGACATGCGTGTCATGATTGTCATGTTAACTCGTGTTTTTATGTTCGTCACACAGTCACGTTGCGCAATACCAATTTCGGGGTAGGTCAAGCTAGCGAAACCGCCGCCAGCGACCCATGAGCGTGGCACGTAAGTCATGCTGTACATGACATGCGTGTCATGATTTTCATGTTATCTCGTGTTATTTATGTTCGTTACACGGCCACGTCGCAAGATACCAATTTTGGTGTATATAAAGCTGGCGAAACAGCCGCCAGCGCACCATGAGCGTGGCACGTAAGTCGTGCTGTGCATGACATGCGTGTTATGATTTTCATGTTAACTCGTGTTATTTATGTTCGTCACACAGTCACGTCGCTCATACCAATTTTGGTGTATATCAAACTAGCGAAACGGCCGCCAGCGCACCATGAGCGTAGCATGTAAATCATGCTGTACAAGACATGCGTGTCGTGATTTTCATGTTATGACTTCTGATTTATGTTCGTCATATAGTCATGTTACGCCATACCAACTTTGGTGCACATTCGATGAACCAAGCGACCAGGAGAGCACAAAGTCGTAGGCGGCTAGATAGATAGATAGATAGATAGATAGATAGATAGATAGATAGATAGATAGATAGATAGATAGATAGATAGATAGATAGATAGATAGATAGATAGATAGATAGATAGATAGATAGATAGATACGCTCAAAGTCACAGAAGTTCGCTAAGAAATGCTTCGCATTTAAAAATCCGGCAGATCCCACGCACCGTGGGAATCGATGTAATGCGAAGCAGCTAGCAGAGAGCTGCATACATCGCCTTGGTTCTCTCTGAGGAAAATGAAGTCATTCACGTCATGCAATCTAGTTCACTATATATCTCATGTTTGTTACGCAAGCATGTATGTGAAATCTTTTTATATAATGAAACGTATAATCTGGTATATACAATGCATGACTTGTCATTTATGTTCGTCGTGCACTTACGTCACGCAATACCATTTTTGGTGTATATGAAGCCAGGGAAACGGCCTCAAGCGCACCATGAGCGTGGCACGTAAATCGTGGTCTACGTGAAGTGCATGTCGCGATTGTCATGTCACCACTTGCCATTAGTGTTCATCATACAGTCGCGTCGCGCAAAACCAATATTGGTGTATGTTAAGCTAGCGAAGCAGCCGCGAACAGACCATGAGCCTGGCATCTAAATCAAGCCCTCCACGACATGCATGTCATAATTTTCACGTTAACGACTGTCAGTTATTCGTCATACAGTCACGTCACGAAATACCAGTTTTGGGGTATACCAAGCTAGCGAACCGGCCGCAAGCGCTCAATGAGCCTGGCATGTAAATCAAGCCCTCCATGGCATGCATGCCATTATTTTCACATTACTAACTGTCAGTTATGTTCGTCCTACAGTCACGTCACGAAATACGAGTTTTGAGGTATACCAAGCTAGCGAACCGGCCGCAAGCGCACAATGAGCATGTCACGTAAATCATGCCCTACATGACATCATGTCATGATTTGTATGTTACCACCTGTCATTTATGTTCGCCGTACAGACACAGCATGCAATACCAATATTGAGATATATCAAGCCAGCTAAACAGCCCAGAGCGCACCATGAGCATGGCATGTAAATCATCTTTACATGACATTCACGTCATGATTGTCATGTTGCCACCGGCCATTTATGTTCGTCATACAGTCACGTTACGAAATACCAATTTTAGGTTATACCAAGCTCGCGAACCGGCCGCTAGGGCACCATGAGCGAGGCTTGTAAATCATGCTCTACATGACATTTATGTCATGATTGTCCTTTTACCACCTGCCATTTATGTTCGTCGTACAGGCACGTCACGCAATACCAATTTTTGTGTAGATCAAGCTAGCGAAACGGCTGCAAGCGGACCATGAGCATAGCATGTAAATCATGCTATACATGACATGCATGTCATGGTTTTCATGTTACCACCTGTGTTTCATGTTCTTCATACAGTCACGTCCTGGAATACCTAATTTCGTACATGTCAAGATAGCGAAACCGCCACAAGCGCACCATGAGCGGGGCATGTACGTCATGGTGTCAATGACATACGCCATGGTTTTCATGTTACCGCATGTCATTTATGTTCGCCGTACAGAAATGTCTCGGCGTATCAATTTTGGTATATAGCCGTCTAATTAAACGGCCGCGAGCGCCCGGTTACCATGCCATGTAAATCACGCTGTACATGACATGCGTGTCATGATTTGCATGATAGGACCTGTCACTTATGTTTTTGTCATGCAATCTTGTCACGTCATACCAATTTTGGTATATATCGAATTAACGAAACGGCTGCAAGAGCACCAACACCGTGGCATGTAAATCATGCCACTCATGACATGCGTGCCAGGATTTTCATTTTATGACCAGCCATTTAGGTTCGTCATACAGTCATGTTATGTCATACCAATTTTGGTATGCATACCATTAACGAAACGGCCAGGAGACCACAAGGTCGTAGGCGGCTAGATAGATAGATAGATAGATAGATAGATAGATAGATAGATAGATAGATAGATAGATAGATAGATAGATAGATAGATAGATAGATAGATAGATAGATAGATAGATAGATAGATAGATAGATAGATAGATACGCTCAAAATCGCAGAAGTTTGCTAAGAAATGCTTCGCATTAGAAATGTGCAACCATAAC
The DNA here is from genome assembly GCF_013339695.2 of Rhipicephalus sanguineus. Lineage (NCBI taxonomy): Eukaryota > Metazoa > Arthropoda > Arachnida > Ixodida > Ixodidae > Rhipicephalus > Rhipicephalus sanguineus. The sequence goes on along the minus strand of NC_051177.1, from coordinate 137,366,695 downwards.
GGTAGTGTGAAAAAAATCTATGCTTCGGCTGGAGCAACTTTTTGCAGTGCTGTATGCAAGTGGTCCCATCTATCACGCAGCAAGATTTGAAGCAGTCCTCGTACATATTGTTCCCAGTGCACTGGAATAGCAACTACTATCTTTTTGCTAATAAGGTTTAATTGTTTAGTCAAAAGTATGCTTCTAACTCGACAAGTACTCATCTAATTATCAAAATGGCAATGACGCATATGTAGGCCCGTTCAAATAGCATCCAACTGCACTATTTTGAACGGCGTACTAATTCCTTGCTGAAGTTTTCCAGTTGATAAAGAAAGCACGTGAAATCTGAAACATTTGCACGTGAATACAGTGCAGCGCATATAAGGAAGTAGCGTCCTCAGTCAAGCTCACAGTTAGGTAGCCAGTATACAAAAAATCCAGAAAGGAAAAACCTGAATCGCTTTTTCTGCCACTCCCTGGCCATAGAAACGCGTCGCTTTGGTCTTACTTAGTCGGTCATATACAGGAGAATACTCTGGCCGCGTTATCAGTGAAAACTGTCAGTCGTGAGGCACGGATAATGATAGTGGCGTACAATCGAGCTGATCGATGAAAGCTGTTAGCCCTCGTTATCTTTGCCAAAGTGCGGAGAGCTGTCTCTGGCAGTGGACAACACGCAAAACAGTTGCTCGCAGTAAGCTTATTTGAGGGCGCTGATTTTTTTTTTTTTGCGTATGGGAGGGTAGTCATATGTTCATTTTTAGATGTGAAGCATCTCTTGCTCGGGGGTATGTCCTGCAGTGGGCTAGTCCGCACTCATACTACGCATGCGCAGGAGGCGAACCGGCCAAGCGGGCTTCCTCTGGGCTGCTTCCCTTAGGAGAGTCGGCAGGGGAGCGGGAGGGCGGTGCGGTGTGCTTCCGGGGGGGGGGGGGGGCGGGGGTTACGTCTGATGCGGCGGTGACCCGCGGCTGCTTGTCTCACTCTCCTGCTGTGGAGGTGCGAACGGGTTTTAATGACGACAGTCTTAATTGGGGAACTTAAACGCAGAAATTTATGTTTGTCTGTCTGTCACCCGATTCAGCCACCCGGCCAAAGTTGAACCACTTGCCGAAGGGCCAGCCATCTTGTACTGCTGACTAGGTTCATACTTGTGTACATTGTCAATCAAAAAGCAAACATTACGCATATATAAGGCGCAACATCACTAGGTAAGTATTAGGTGACGTGTTCCTTTAATAGAAAATACATAGTTACGTAATTCCAAAGACCCTAGTTTCTTAAGCTGCGCTGACAATGCGGCTGCGCTGAAAATGCGACATGCACGCAGACTAACGCCCTCGTGCACAACATAGCCTCCGAGATAGCGGGCGCGAAACCCGCCGCGCGCCCGCCATCTCGGAGGCCATGTGCACAAACTCGTGTTTCCCGACGTATTTCCAGATGGCGCCCATATCTCAAGCAGCGCTAATCTATCGTCTTTCGGCGACATTTCGGCGACAAGCACGCAGATACGCGGCCAATTTCTGTCCTGCTGTGTGCAGCATTCCTCCCAGTTTCTGCTGTTTGCCAGCTCCAGAAGCGGGTTTTGAGGAGAGCGTTTCTGGCGCTCTGGGTGCCTTTGCGACGAGGCCGAGGTCGATAGCATCCTTAACGAACGCCATCGGAGCGCAATCCTGCAAGTGCTCCTGCTCCGGCTTCGCATCGCCTCATGGTCCCCTTTAGCGGGAGATGGTGTAATTTTAAATGCGAAGCATTTCTTAGCGAACTTCTGCGACTTTGAGCGTATCTATCTATCTATCTATCTATCTATCTATCTATCTATCTATCTATCTATCTATCTATCTATCTATCTATCTATCTATCTATCTATCTATCTATCTATCTATCTATCTATCTATCTATCTATCTAGCCGCCTACGACTTTGAGCTCTCCTGGCCGTTTCGTTAGTGGGATGTATACGAAAATTGGTATGACATAACATGACCGTATTACGAACATAAATGACAGGTCATAACATGAAAATCATGACATGCATGTCATGAACAGCATGATTTACATGTCACTGTCTTGGGGTTCTTGCGACAGTTTCGTTAACATGATATATATCAAAATTGGTATGGCGTGATAACAGTGTATGACGAACACAAGTGACAAGTGCTAATGTGCAAATCATGACACGCATGTCATGTACAGCATGACTTACATTACATGGTCTCGGGTCGCTCGTAGCCCTTTAAATGAATAGATACATATCAAAACTGGTATGGTGAGACATTTCCTTATGACGAACATAACTGACACATGGTAAGCTGAAAATCGTGACATGCATGTCATGTACGACATGATTTTTTTACTTGACATTTCGCGGGCTTTATTTATCAGCCTGAAAGATTGAGTACGTTATTACTACGCTGTCGAAAATAGCTCTGTTAGGTGTCATTTGAACATGCCCACGTATGCGTCACTGACATTTTCATAGTTATGGGAGCGATCGGAGATCTCTGCTCGTTCCGCGTTCCTTCTGGCGGTGTTACGTCACAAAAGTGGACGATCCACAGCTCTTTCCCGCCGAGAGGAAGAGGACAGCCAAGCGTCAAGCGGCGAGCTTTCCGGAAGTAGAAGTGCACCGTTTGTCCTCGGCAAGGGGACCGTAAACTTCATAACCAAGTAATTCTCACCTTTTAATAAATAGAGATGTTATACGAAAAGATATTGTTTTTTTCTTCTCAAGCTCAAACAGTTTCTGAAGCAGCAATAGGCTTGAGTACTGATATTTATTAATGTTAGAAAAAACTATAGATTTTCTAACGTGGTCGCTATGTGGTGTCGCGCACGCGAAAAAACACCAGAAAAGTAGCGGCTGGCGCAGTTTTTCAAAATGTCGCCCCCTGGAACGTCCGCCTTGGCCCCTAAGTGTCGGATCTTCAAAGGGAGCGTCCGCTGGCTTTTTTGAAAGAGCACCCACAGCTCGCGACGCCGTCGTGCCCGCTGGTGCCGTCGTTCAGGAGTGAGAACCAGAACGACATGTCGCAGTAGCTGGAAACGCTTTTGGACGAAGTCCCTGCACGTAAGACCACAGCCCAGTGGCAGGCCTGTTCGTTTCGTTGGCACCGTTCGTTTCGAGAACCGAAAGCGAGGCCGCACTCGCTCATGTCTTCAAACGCATCTCGCACCTCCAACCGCTCTGCCCTGCTTCGAGAAACGCAGCAAGAGAAGCACCCATCGCAAGTGCCATTTTCTCGAGATCAGCTGTTGGCAGCCGCAACCGCCGTATCATGCCGCGCGAAGCCGCTTGTTCGCTCGAGAGAACGCGTGCGAACGGTCTCGCGCTCCGTTCCTTTGTAGCAGACGACATGCTCGTCATGACGCGGTATGACGTCACCAAAAAATTAAAGATCAACCAAAAACAGAAATTGCTACGCCCCTCAGAGATGTTGTTTCTCCGGCTTCGGCCAATTGCGTGCGCTGCCAGAACGGGCGCAGAACGAACGGCGCAGAGCAGCGATCTCCGATCGCCCCACTCGTTATGAAGCGGTATGACGTCACCAAAAATTAAAAGATCAAGCAAAAAAAAATTCGGCAGATCCCACGTACCGTGGGAGTCGATGTTATGCGATGCATGCGTCGGGTAGGTGACTGTGGCGTAACTTTTTTACTGAGCGACTGGCAACGTGGGTATTACCAACACCAAAAGCGGTAAGCTGATATGTAGTGCTTATACGTGTCCCGAGAACGCACGCACGTTTCACGAACACGTGTGCATGTGTGCAAGAAGTTCTTGACAGTTCTTGAACAAGGCCATCATCACCGTGATCAGTGAGCACCAGCAGCTGGGCATGACTTGTTATAGGATCCGGTCGTGATCGTGGTGACGAGGGGTCCATGTGTAGTGAAGTATGTCGTATAGTAGAGCTGTTCGAATTCATGGATGCCTCGGCGATTTCGTCGACAAATTGTCTGTCGACAGAGCCGGCAACATGTCGGAACCTGAAGCCACCCTTCGCGTTGGTGAGGTATAGGCCGTCGAGGCTGGTAGGCCTGGATAGTGCTACGTAGACCAACATCAGTGGATGGTGTTTGTCGTATTCGTAGACTACCTGGGCGTATGTGGCCTACGTAGCCTAATCAACAAAGCGGCTGTCAATCAATCTGGCATCATCCTCCGTCAGCATGAGGCCATCACCCAGCCTCGTAAGAAATGAAGAGGACACTGCGTCGTTCTGGTGGACGAAGTGCACTTTACGGTGCGGTGATGTGGATATCATATGTAACTTTCGTTAGTGTATTCCTCCAGGGTCGAGCAGTGCATCAATACAGCTTGCTGAATCATAAGAATACAAACGTAATGTTTATTAGACGGCTATAAAAGCGGAGCCAACACTGGAACTACAGACGTTAATGTCATATGACGCGTGTATCGTAGGGGTACACATCGTAGGAGTATCATGTAGTGTTTATTGCTTTCTTGTAAAATTAGATAGCCAGCACCATGACCACAATTGACGTTGCACCGATATTACGCCTGCGTAGGCTGTTTTTCCAAACCAGTTTATAGACCTGGCATGGCTTAGTGGTGGAATACCCGATTGCCACGCAGAATGTTTGGGTTCGATTCCTGCTGGGATCCTAATTTTCATTCTTTCCATTCGTTGAGTCAACGCTGCCGATGTTGGTTTTCCTTAACGCTCTAGCATTTAGGTTACCAATGTCTGTTCTCGCCGTTCCTGGGTAGATATAAACTGTCAATCACCTGTGGCGCATACCCGTACACCGCGGCCCGTGGTAAACGGGTATGTGCCACCCGTGTGTAGTGGAAAGGGTTTGATGACGTACGCGACGAGATTTTAACGTTATTCATGTCATGACCCGGCAATCATCTTCGTCAAATCCTCTTACCCTCCCATGCAAATTTTGGTCTACACCAAGTTAAGGAGGCCATCATGAGAGCACCCAGACGTAGGCGGCTAGATAGATAGATAGATAGATAGATAGATAGATAGATACGTAGATAGAAACGCTCAAAGTGCCAGAGGTTCGCTAAGAAATGCTTCGCATTTAAAAAAGGAATGGCTACGCCCCTCAGAGTCGTGGTTTTTTTCGGCTTCGGCCAATCGCGTGCGCCGCCAGAACGGGCGCAGAACGAACGGCGCAGAACAGAGATCTCCGATCGCCCCCTATATGAGTACTTGTCGTGTTAGAAATACAGTTTTGACAAATAATTAAACCTCATTAACGAAAAAGTTGGTATTGGCAGCACCAGTGTACTGGCCACAATGTGCACGAGGTTTGCTTCGTGTAACGCCGTTCCCTTCTGTTTAAATCTTGATGCGCGAAAGTTAGGACACCCTGTATACTTAGCCCTAAAATTTGTGTGATGAGCCAGTGGCACTGCACTGCCGATTTTAGTAGAAGTCTGCAGTTTGTATCAGTTAAACTTGCTTATATTTATAAAGACCCCTTGACATGGCACTTCAACTCATTGTGTCTAAAGAATGCATTTTTATGTCAGCCACCTGCGACAAAGAAATTTAAGGCAGATTTGTCATGTTTTAAAGCACGCAGCGCACGATGCAGTTACAAAAGAAATCGTCTATCACTTGCTGTTTTACACAGCAAAATAATGAATAAGCTTGGTTGCGCACTGCTCTAATTCTTACGTACTTTAGCAACTACGGTCAAGGTTTCAAATTCAATAGTGATATATTTTGTGGGTATTGCCCTTCGCTCTGGATAAGGAAGACGCTACGTAGCTCGGGCTCACGCGCTCGCACGCTCACGGCGGAACAGCGGCTGGCATTCGAGCCCGGGACTCCACCCAGTAAAGGTGTATTTCCTCGCTCTGCGTCGGTGTACTTTCTGAGGGCTTCAGCCAACCCTTGTCCATGAGCCTACAATTTTCATTGTTTTGAGAAGGCGAACGTTCTATTGCAAAGTGGCCTATTGGCAGCGAAACGATGATTGTTACGTTATTTTCGTTATTTTTTCAGTTTGCTATATCTTATTTCTTGTTAATTTTTGTTTTGGGGCAAGAATAACAGCTATTCAAAATATGCAGCGCCATCTGTCGACTATCCCATAAGCTCAATTCGCCATGTTTTTTTTTGGGCGCGAAAACGAAACCAGTCGCATATCGTATCCTCTCAGGTGCTAGCTACTGTTTTTTCTATCTTCGTTCTGCGATGACGTTCCCATTCTTCGTGCGCAGTTCAGGCAACGAGGGAGTCCACAATGCCGGGAACATGGTAACACTGTTTTTAATCCAACTTATCAGTTACCTGAACGAAGAAAAAGAATTTACCGACGCGAACACTTTTCGACAACGAAATCACCACTGTGCTTTGGTACAGAAATGATCGGCGCGAGCAGAAGCTCTTATTTCTCTGTGCAATTTAGTTGCTCACCTGCAACACAAGCTACACTAGCAGAAGAATATATTACAATATATGCATTTTAAAATAGACGGCCGACGTCGCACACGCACGAGAGGGCATGATTGATGAAAGTTAGCTTGTCGATGTTCACGATGGACGAAAACAATGATTTACGTATATAAACGTATATAAACGTCTGTAGGCAGTGCCATAGACGCTGTTGCGTGCGTCCGCAGTAAATCATTGCCGCCGTACGAGACTCAATCGGCGAAAAGATTCCAACAGGGATCTCTTTGCAAGCTTTGTAAAGCAGTGTGCGCCGAAGTACATACTCCGATTGCTGTGTCTGCCCTTCGCTTTACACCCCCATACACCTCTCCTTTTAGATGCGACAACATCCTATGATCGGGGTAGTGTCCGTTCTGCGGCGTCTGCACTTATACTGCGCATGCGCCAACTCTCCCCCCTCTCCTCGCGTGAGAGCGAGGAGGTGAGGTGGAGGACGTGGCGTGAGCGCTGCCTCCGCTTCGTTTCTCCTCTCCCGTTTCTCTCTCTCCGCCACAGCTGTGCGCTCATATATAATGCGGCGCGCGCTCGCTCCCGTTGCACTCTCCTTCGCAAAGGCGCTATGGACGCTCGCGAAGCTGAACGTAAACGGCAACGCCGGCAAGCGAATCTCGAAGCTGCGAGGCTGCGAAAGCGCGCGTTCGCTGTGCTTCCGTCATTCTCTCTCTGCGCGACGGTGTGCCAAACGCCATGAACAACGTCAACGTCAGCGCTAGTTGCAGCGGCAGCGTCACCGCCGCGGAGCACAGGAAGGCTCGGGAAGCCGAACGTAAACATCAGCGCCGGCAAGCGGTAATTCAAACGCCTCGACAACCACCTTCTCATAAGTCACATAAGAGCAACGGAAACTCGATGCGCACCCCCCCCCCCCCCCGCGATGCTTTCGCATCCCACCATGGTGGCCCGTAGGGGGAGATGATGTGTAATTTTTATTTTTCCCCTGATTTCATTGGCCAGCGTGCGCTGCGAACACGGCACGTGCACGCAGAATTAGGGAGCTTTATAATAGATGGAGCTGTTTGTTTGATAGATCCGTGCACTCATCTTTCCGCTGATGGCGGGCCCTCGCATGCTGTTCGCAATAACCCGCAGTTATGCACGCATCCGTGGCATACGAAAATAAGTATGCGCTCTTTTTAAAGAATAATGACCTAGAAAGCAAACTTATTGTCGTTGGTCTATTTGTGGATTTTTCGAAGGCCTTTGACCTCGTGGACCATAACATCTTGCTAAGTAAATTGCACTATTATGGTTTCCGAGGGAAAGCGCTATCATTACTGAACTCCTATCTATCATTTAGGCAACAAGTAGTATGATTTATGGCATACAGTATGAAGCAAAACGTCTCTATGCGGTGTCCCTTAAGGAAGTACACTGGGGCCTTTACTCTTCAACATTTGTGTAAATGCTGTTGTAAACATTAACTCAAACGCAAAGTTCGTCATCTATGCGGAAGATACAAGTCTATTTTTTGCCGGAAATAGCATTCATGACCTTATTGATCAATGTAACGCCGCAACGAAAGCTCTTGAAGTTTGGTCCGCAGCTAACTTAATGAAGATCAACGAGGGTAAGACTAAGGCTGTCATTTTTAGGCCGCAAAATAAACTGATCCCGTCACATGAAGATATTTTCCTGAATTCTCACCCTGTCGAAATAGTGGAGCAGTTCAAATGCCTAGGAGTCATATTTTCCTCCAGTATGGCAAGGGATCATCATGTTGCCCACGTATCACTCAAAACAGCTCAAATTACTGGTGCTATAGGGTACGTTTAAAGTATATCCTTCCCACACAAACTAAGATGCTGATATACAACTCAATTTTCAACTCGCATTTAAATTATTGCCAGTTAGTTTGGGGTACTACAACGTTCACTAACCTCGAACGCCTTCACTTAATCCAGAAAATATATCTCAGACACATGTATAACTCACCATACCAATGTCCAACTGCAGCTTTATTCAGTCAGTATGGAGATATTAAAGCACACAACCTTTATAAATATCGCCTTAGTGTCCTCTTTAAATCGGAAATAAGAAAGAATATAAGTAACCTCGGGAAATCAGCGGAACTAAGGAACAAATCAGTGGGCTATCTAACAAGACATGGTGAAGAATGGTTCGTGCCGACACCTCGACTTAACCTTTGAAAAGAACGCCTTCATTATACTCTTCCGTCTCTGCTGAATAGTTATGCTCTTACTGATTTCGATTTGTTTACCTGTACTAGCAAAGAACTTCACGCTAAGTATTTAGATAACATGGTTTCAGTTTCGGTTTAAGTTTGTTTATATGTACATAGTGTTGATTCGCGTATTATCCGGTGATCCTTGTATAATTATGTAATCCTTACGTTTTGAATTGTATAATTTCTACAACTGCCTCCCTGCTGTACTTTAGGTTTGTAGGCTCGTCAAGCTGCCTTTAAGCAGCTTTTACCTACAACCCCTCCATCTGTATTTGTAAGATGGGAAATAAATTGAAATTGAAATTGAAGTAGCAGACAGAGAGGTGGACAGGACAAAGCGCAACTTTCAGCTGTTTTATTCCGTGCGTTGTTCACATATATGTATGTGTCTTCTTCGTCGTTATTCTTTAAAAACGGCGCATATCCAAGAAGAAGAAGAAGCAAACCAGAGCACGCGCCGGGAGCGAGCGGTGCTACCGCAGTGCCCCTAGCGGACTCCATGTAAACCAGAGCTACGCCAGATGCGTGGGGTACAAGGCTCGCCCCTAAGGTGCTTTGCCCTTAAAAAATGCTTCAGTTCAAGAATAATGCAACATTTAGAGTTATTTGACGACAAGCCCACACCTCACTCGCTGAAAGAGCTTTTGTACCAACTGTTGTTTTGCGTTCTGATAGTTGTTACTGTTCGGTTCCGTTTTATCTCTATAAATTTTTGATCAATAATTATTAAAGCATGTACTGAATCATACGAACAAAAGAAATGGGCGACAATGATGCTAAAGTGGAAATTTGTGCTACAGATGAGCAGTGATATATACTGTATGCACAACACCTCAAATGTTTTAGGTATTTGATGTTTTTGTGTGTGTGCGTGTCACAAGTGCTAAAGACAAACTTTAGCCAGCATTATACACTTTGCAAATCTCTTTGTTTTACATCATCAAAGCCTCGTTCATGAGCTTGACCTTGCCCACTTCATTATTATCAGACATAACCTCCTTCCGTTCTCCCTTGTCAGAGCAGCACATTTCCCGATCTTTGTTGCACATGGTTCGAACGTGATCTTCAATGGCCCACCCGTTTTACCCTCCATACACAAATACCTCTCGTTCGTCACGCCAAATGTCGTCGTCCTGCATCAGTTCCACGCGATGACAATCCACTGCCGACTGTTCGGTCAATTCAAAGTCCCTAAGTCAGGGTCTGATGAAAGCTGTTCACGTCTAGTCTCAGCTTCTCTCACTCGAAGTTATGTATCTTCTGCCCTCCACTTGCGCTTGGTTTCCGCTCCTCTTTCGCGGGCTTGTGAATTAGAACGACGGCGTCGTTGACGTTCGTCCGCTAATTCCCACTGACGCTCCCTACGGGCAGTATCTTGTTGTGTAGAGTGCTCGAGTTTATCCATCGTCTAATATTCGACAAAGGCCGCAGAGCTCTCGCACCTCCATTTTTTTTTCACTGTTCTAAACCATCCGTGGGGCGTGCGCCCTTACAGTCGAATTCCTCGCAAGAGGCAACGTGCAACTCCCATGCTTCTCGGGGCGCGGAAGCCTCAAACATGCTTGCAGGAAGCTTCTTTAAAGCAGTACTCGAGCAGTGCTTCCACATGAAGGATCCATCGCTCGAATCATAGGAGTGAACGCCAGTGATGATCATCGTGCTGGCCGTTAACAGAGGCGGACGGGTGCCTTCTACCTCATAGATGCTGACATTGTGCGAGTAAAGTTAAGGAGCTCGAGCGCTCTCTGGCCGGTGGAGTGCGCTCTTGTAAACTTAACGGTTAAAAGCGACTTCCGGTGCGTGATTACGGAGCGTGCTCTACGAGCTCAAACTCTGAGACGGTGCACGAGAGCGCGCGAGAGCTCGCGCCTGCTACGGCGTCCGGAAAAATTACATGTTTCCGACTCTCTCCTTCGATGAACTGCGTTCTCGTTCCCCACTCGTTTCTACCGCGGAAGCAACATACCATTCGCCATGTAACGCTTTCGTGCCCCCGAAGGCAGTCGGCGTAAATCGCCGTTAAGCTAAGCTCCGAAGGCGTCGCACTCGAGCGCATACGAGCGTGTTCCCTTGGAGATCGGAGCACGCTAACTTTACGCACCCTTTGGCTCTGTGGACAGCGGCAAGTGTTTCTCGGGGGTTGCAAAATGGACTTCATACATCGATGATGAGGGCTTCTTGCCACGGGCATAGCAATCCAAAATCCAGCCGGCTTGCTCAAGTAGGTGATGGTGACTCTGTTCCGCCTTTCGGTATGGAGAAGTGGGATCATTTTGTGGCTTGCGGTGAATTTCACTCCGGATAGTGCAGTGGCGGGGACGACGGCCAGATGTTTCTTTAGGTAAACAGAGATTGTGTAGCGTCGCTCATGTATCGCCAGATGGGGTCCACATAGAAGCCCCTTTTATTGGTAGTAGTTCAAGACAGCCCTCGTAAATGAACCGTCAATTAGCACATCTGTTAAAGCTGGAGATCCAACTGGCTGAAATCGATATTTATTACTATGGTTTGCATCAATCACAACCAATGCACATATATTATCAATTCTTTTTATATTCATTCGGCACTTCTCAAGACGCGCTGAATTCCATTTTTCTGATATTGACGTGTATAATATGCGTAAACTCTCACTTACATAACGCTCTAGCTACAATTTTTTTCTTCTCGGCGAATAGCCCTCTTCATGCGGAGTTAACGGGTGTAGTGAAAACGCAATCTTGGGATAGTTGGCTCGTTTTGGCGCACTGTTTGAGGGTCGTTTCTCTATTTGTTTTCAGTCTACTGCTCTTTGGCACTGCATTTCTGGTAATATGAAGCGACTAGCACCACGACATGTTTTGACAAGTTTCATTTTTTTTTAAAGGTGCACCGACGTGCGGGCGTAGTACCCACTTTTTCGTTGTTCTGGTATAGCTACAACTTGTGAACTTTCTTATTCGCTCGGCAAAAGAAGGCAGTGCTACTCTCTTATATAAATTTTGTTGTGTCATGTCTACAGGAAATGCTGCATTCCAAACAGTACCACTGCCATCATCAGGTGGGGTCCCTTATGGCCCAACTCCACAAGTTTTTCTGCCAACAACGCCATATGGTAGGTTTCTTATAAGTCAAATTGTATTATGATAAAACCTTGCACGTTACCTACAGTAAAGACAGCTAGAGCTCCAAGATAAGGAAGACATCACGCTTCACTAAATGCAAGCGTTACTTTTGTCGCTGTGTAACATCTACAGTATCTCTACCATTATGTAATTGCTTAGCTATACTCTCCTCTTGTTGTGTCACAGATTTGTTGTGTCAACCCTTACATAACAGCTTTAGTATACTCGCAGCTTTTCCATTTTTCTGCTCGCTCAGATAAATGAGGATTTATTACTCATGTACCTAAACTTCGCGACGTCTTGTGTACAGGAAATACGGTACCGCAGACGGTACCAGGGATGGCACCTGGTGGAGTAGCTTCTGCATCAACTTTGTCAACTCCGGCGGCAGGAATTCTTCCGTATGGTAGGTGTTATGTGTTTAGTTTCTGTCCTACATTGGCTGTAAGGCACAACGAGGGGCCTACTGCACCTGTATATACATCAGGGTTATCTAATAAAGGGTTGTTGTTTTCAGGTTTCTACTTCGGTGTGTCGACCACGCTATAGGGGCTAACGCCCCCACCGCAGTAGGCTTATAAACTGATCAAAGTATTTATAAAAATGCCTCGCATATAATCCAAGCTAGCTTAGGGAACAGTTATACCAGCAATTCCTTTGGTAATGCTACACATTCACGCTGCTTGAAGTAATATATCAAGAAGGGTCTTCGTTTAATCCTTCGCAGAACATAAAGCTGCAGTGGGTTTCTGTTCCATAACTGCGCCAATTGTTAGCGTGACACATATAAGAAACGAACACGACCCACAACAAGAGACGCGTAGGCGTGTGGGTCGTGTTCCTTTCTTCTATACGCTTCGCTAATACGCATTTCAGTTATAGAATACCAACTCGCCCGAACACGAACCCTCCAGAAATTTGAGTTCGTTCATGTAGTTTGACAAAGCACATAACATGAAATGGTTATGCAGGTTAAAGTGGCCCTGCAACTTTTTCTAAGTAATGATGGAATAATTTCATTGAAAAAGTTAATCGCCTCATGAATCGACTGGGCATATGACACGGGTGCAAGAAGCTACGTCCGTTCATAAGCCCACGTCATGACATTGAGTGCTTTCTTTTCTGTGTTTGCTTTCTCTGAACGCGGGGCTCACTTTCAGTGTAATCACGAGCGCACTGGAGCAATTTTATGCTGTGTGTAATGCTAGTGCTATAGAGTGCAGCGCGTGCACGTCGCGACATGCCGCCGTGTCAACTATGCCGTGGTAACTATGCAGCCCACGACGCTCAAATTCGCCAGTTGCCGAGATATTCGTGCTTATCGCGCGGTAATTTTCTCTCATGCCATCATTTTTTCGAGAGCAGAGTGAGCGATTTCTAGCTGTCTCTAAAATTCAATTGTAAATTACATGCCTCGTGGTGTGTCAAATTGCTTGGCTCACATGTTCGCAGGAGCCTCGACTACACTCGGCAACATTGCCTTACCATGTTAAAATTGGTTGCAGAGCCCTTTCAAGATCATCAGCGCTCTTAGCCATGCTTTTTTTGTCTCCACTGTATTGTTTTTTGCTCTAGTACTATAGTTCCCAAATTGTGTTGCGTAAAATATTCGCATATCATACTAGAGAACTTTATTACCTGCCGTTTTGAAGACTTTTGATTTTTATAGTGATTGAATTGCACGCAATTCCAGTCTAAAAGTTGCCACAACACATTACGGAATAGCTTTTATAAACAGCAGATGACCTTCCCGTTTCAAGCCTATAAGCCAGTGGGCGTAGGTTTCCTATTCTTTTTTTTTTTTTTGAAAATAACTCACGCTGCTCAGTTTCTTTTCCTTTGCGACAAAAGAAACGAAAAGCAAACAATACCATATTCATTAACAAAGAACAGTGCACGATTTCTTATTTATTTTGGCGAACATGAATGCGAAATGTTCTGCCGAGATCACGAGGTACTCACCTGCGTCAACGGTAATGAATACATTTATATGCGGACCCCCAATGTAAGATTAAATAATGGAAATGTTTAGGGCAAAGTAGAAACCTGAAGAGGAAAAATTCTCGAAGAAGGTAGTTAAGCCAACAAATTTATTGATTCACGAAAAAATGAAGTGGTGGGGATAAGAAAGGGGGGAGGGTGCAGGATGACGATGGGCCCTCGAACCGCTCTATAGACGGCCGGACTGTGCTTCGGCGACAGTTCTAGTCCTGCCCACAGTTTCAAGCTGTAGCTCCGTTTGCGAGCTGCGCACAGCTGCCTCCCATTCCTCTTGGTTATCTGAACCTTGCCACGGGGGCTTGGGGTTATTCAGGCCATTCCAGAAAGACTTGATTAAAGTCGGCTGTGGTGGTAGGACACAACTTGCAGTTTCAATATGCATTATAAGGAAGAGATGAAAAGCAGTCGTGACTGTGGCCGTTTGAAGTCTGCGCCACAAAACCTGGTCACTTCCGGAAAGAGGTTTATGCGGTGGAGGTACGTTAGGCGGGAATTTCTGTAAAACAATGTTGCATCGTGGTAGCTGAGGAGTCGATGCCTGGGTGTGTGAAGCCGACGAAGACTGTTTGTCAAGGCAGCAACTGCTTTCCTTACCACCGTGTATGTGTACGCCTTCAGCCCTCTCTCCCAACCACAGAAGAGAAAAAGGAGAGGAGAGCAAGTGCAAAGAAAGAGTAGAGAATGTTCTAAGAAAACAAAGAGGGCGGGGCGTTAGGGGGGGGGGGGAGGGTTGAGAGGGATGTACTGCATATGTTTACGGATTTTCTTTGCGTGCGCGAGCAACAGGGGGTAGGGGAAGGCCTTGCGCTCGTATATCAGTAGGTGGGGGGCAAGCAAATCGCGCTGTTGTATTTCACAAATGCATACATCGCATGTTAGCAGCAACTGCAACTGGAATGTACAAAGAGCAGAACGGTTAACATGTTCAATGTGCATGATACGTAAGGCCGAGGTATGAATTGTTGCCGTCGATAATATAGCTGCTATATCGTCTACTTTAAAGAGCACCCTTTGAAGCTTTTGCACATATCAGTTCGAGTGTATTAAAATAGTGAATAAGGTACAACTCTACATTTTCTAACTCTTGGGTAGGAAAAGCTTAACTTACGTATTTAAACTTTGATTTCATCAAAGATGTGACCTTCCACAGTAATGTGCTATGCCACTGCTTTCGTTAAGTTTGTCGCTGGGTCCTCACGATACTTGTTAATTCTAAGATGTATCGATTGTCCTATTTCGTCAATGTATTGCTTGTGACAAAGTAAATATTCGAGCATGATGGACATTATTACTCCATGAGCAATTACATGATGGACATAATTACTTCCGCTACTTTTACAAAGACAATCATGTCTGAAGCATTTACTACGGCTGCAAGTGACCTGGTTGCTTCGCGAGACGTTTGCGTTTGATGATATTAAATAATACTTAGGCAGCAGATTGTCTGTCTGGGAGCGCATTTGAATATTCTAACACAAACAATAACTGCTGGTTTATAGTGCTGATTTCCTATCTTATCTACATGCTTCGTTGTAAGCTCTGTTCAACGCGTCGTGCAGGTGCTTTCTTTCATTTCGCTTTTGAATTGCTCAAGTGGTCAACATATTCACCGTCTTCGCTACAGATCCTTCTAACTCGCTTAGCCTGTGCGACAAATATCAGGGGACAGAAACTCCCTATACCTCCCATGGGACGCGCTCTCGCATGGTGATACGCTGCGGCAGCGCCGCTTCCTTCACTGGCGGCTGCCGGGTATCTCTAGAAATAATTCACAAACGAAACATTTCCTTTATGACGTCACTGGTGAGGTCAGCAAATAGAGGGAAAGGGCGCGAAATCGAGAGGAGGAGGGTTACCGCGGAAGCCCTCCTTTCCCACTTCGCATGCAAGCTGAATGTGTTCGTGCTACCTTGCAGATCCGCTGGCCGCTCGGGCGACGCGGCCATTCGTTAAATTTAGTTAACCATTTTTTTTTAATTTTGTTCGTGTGTTGTGAAGCGCACAAACTAAAGCTGACCGATTTCTCAGTAAGACAAAACGCGGTCAAGACAAGTAGAACCTAAATCTTTTTTTTTTTTTTAATCACACGTTCGTACTAAAAAACAGAGACATACACGTAGTGTGAGAGTGTCAATATGCTAAAGCAGCTTTAATTAAGAACTGAAATATGCACATAATGAGCTAACATTGAACCCAGAATATGCGAACCAATGCAAAAATTACTAACAATCACGAGCAGGCCACGTCATGCTTGACTCAATCACGTCTGTTATGACGGCGAACATATTTTTCTGACAGAACTTGATTGTCAAACAAGGCAGAAGCTCAGGGTAAGATGGAGGCTTGAAGCGGTGAGAAATCGCTGAAGAAGGAATGCCGCTGCAGACAATGTTTTGACGAGTTGACTTGTCTTCGTCAGGGCAGCAGCATTGCCTTGACGAAGAAAAGACCGCTCGTCGAAACGTTGGCTCCAGCGACATACCCTGTTAAACGATTGATCAACGCATCAGTGAGTGTATTACATGTATTTCAGTGACAGTATTACAAGTAAAGACCTACAACACTTCAAACTGGCTACATGCATTTCCATGAACAGGAAGGATCCTATAATTTCTTCACATCATTTCAACTACATGACAAAAGCAAAAGACGAACAAACTGTGTCGCCGAACCAACACGCATTCAAGCCTTTCATTAAACTTATTTTGCCGGCAACAGGTGGGCTGTCTTCATGATGAATTTGTCTAACGACACTGCGCTTATGTCAGTCCAGTCAGGTTTGCAGGGAAGCGGATTTAAATACTGATGTACTCATGCAAAATGGATACTCGTTCAATTAATGGACCCAAACACTTGTGCTCACCAGTTGTCACTAGGAAACCTGAAAAACCTTCGCGGAACTAGAAATTCCTGGGTTAACACACCACAGAGCCGCGCAAGACATATGATGCCCCGATTTAGCCGTCTTCGTCTAATACTCTCGGTTTCCCTCCTCGATGTGCCTCCCTGCGGCTTCCGTTCGCTGCACGCCATATCGAATGTCATATTTCCCGTATTCATACTTGGTACGTCAACCGAGCGACATAACCGAGCGCGATTCAGCTCGTGATATCGCTGAGCGAGTGGCAAGGGTGAGCGGAGGCAAGCACTACGAACAAACGTCAAGCATTTCCCACGCTTCGCCCGATTTGAAATTCACAAAATAGGAAATAAAAAAGGCAAATAAACAAAACAAGAACTCTCCACAGTTCAGTCAAATTTCTTTACTTGTAAAAACTCGCGAAAGACAATAAATGAAAACATCCACATCAAGCTCACTTCGTTGAGCCAGATCTTAGGATACCCGGCAACCGCTACGAGCGGGCATGTTCCTTGAAACAGAAACTGGCGCTTAGTTTCCGGGGCCTGCAAATATCCACGGTTTATACTGTCGTGGGTGATGAGGAGACTAACCAAGGTATTGTTGGCTATATGCTGGCTTTCTGTAGAGCATCGTCTTTACATGTCATCTTTCAATGAATACTGTCGTGTCAAAGAAGTTAGTATGAGAGGAAGAATGATGCATGGTGTACTTAATACTAGGGTGGGGGTACGTAAAATGGTACATGAATTATTTTAGTGCATTTATCACATATTCTCATACAATAAACCTGTCTCCTATGCAGCGGAAGTTGATACACGGCTTTAGCGGAGATGCTTCAAAGGCTTCTACTCGAACTGTCTGACAAACATGTTCGGCTTTTGGTGGTGGAAAATGAGTTATCATACTGACGCCACATGTTTCTAGGTTCAATAAAGTTCAAAATATTGAAGCGTAAGGACTACTTTTAGCAAAGACAAGTAAACGTCAGCAATTTGTGCTCGCTTGCTTAACTTTAGTTACTCGTAGAGCACCTCTTCAGTGATAGGTATATTCGTACACAAGAAGCACACATCTACGGTTACTTGAATGGCTTGATCTTAGCGTGTGTTCAGTTAATTGAATCTATGATCTGAAGGAAGTGAGGTGTTTCTAAAATAAAAGAAAAAGAGTCGGCTTTCTATTAGATAAATCATGATTTACAAATTTTGATAGCGGTTCAATGGTTGTGCTGCTAGACACTCTTGGTCTACCTAGGATTTGCGTGGTAATTCATTTATGTGAACCTTATCAAACTACGGAGGAAAGCAGAAGCGACGGACTAGTATATTGCTAAGGCGGCTTCGCACCTGCGGATAGCAACGGCCGCGCGACCATTTGAGACTGGAGGCCAAAAATCGACTCAAGGCGACCGATGCTCACATGCATGCGACCTATTCGCAATGCCAGCTCGGTGCCGCGCTGTGCGATTCAAGACGGCTCCTGGAGGAGGACCAACTTGTTTGTTAGCAGAGGAACAGATAGGAAGTACGGACGTACGGCCTGTGGCTTTTTGACAGGATGAGGTCATGAGCCGCACTGAAATGGATGTCAGACCAAAACACTTTCCCAAACGATGTAAAGTGCTGAATTCTCGCTACCCAATTATTTGCCGTGGTGTGAAAAGACATATTTTGGCTCCGTTACCGTGCATCAACGATGTTTTGCGAAATCCTGTGCGTGCAACAGAAAACTGCATGAGCTAGACTTGACGTATGAACTGAACGGCACTCCGAGGTAGTACGTGTCGAGCCTGCCTCACGGATTTGCAGCAGTAGTATGCTGCTAGCGAGTAGCGGTATCGCTGTTGCACGGGACCGCATGCTGAACATGTTGATGGTTTCCAAACATATTACGCCGTTGTCGCTACCTGCGCATTAAGGAAGGGGGAGTCATTTCTTCAACGGAACACAAACATTCAATATCCCATTCAATAGCGCTTGCCATAGCCATACTCAGACTACAGCCGAGCGCAATTCACTTCTCTCGGGTGTTGTAGGTGCGATCAGCATGACTAAAACATGAATATCGAAAAGAATCCACATGTATGTTTTTCGCAGCGTCGAAGAACTCGTCGTTGCGAAAATTCGTCGAACAACAATGCCGTTGGCAAGGTACCGATGAGGTACAGGTGAAGTTAAGAGAGATGCGTGGAATGTGGCAGTAACTGCACGTTTCATCGCTCTAACCCTTTCGCGTCCTCTGGTCGAGCTCGAGCGTGTTGGCGGGAATCGGTTCTCTATAATATCCCCAATACGTCACGCTACATGCGATGCACAAGAAAAACTATGCTTTTATTTTGGTCTCACTCAAAGATATTATTCCTTGAATACAAAGTGACTTACAAGCGTGAAAAAACATTAACGCACGAGCTGACGTGAAGTGCAACTCGCTCCTCGTCAGTTATCAGCTGATCGTTCATTGACGCTGTCACACTCGGTCCTTTCACAGCCTTCTACGTCCAGTGTAAAATCCTCGTCGTCAAGATGGTTTCTTTAACGTCACTGCTGAAAGCAATGTGAAGGATTTTCCCCACCGAAAGATTTCAACCACATCGCGTCACCAGGTTTACAATTTGGCAATGCTCGGAGAACATCTTGCTCTCAAAACTTTCAATAAGAAAATCGCTTGCAGTGTGTTGCCACTAATCAGCAAACGTACAAAACGAAGCGGCGCAGCGCTGGCTATGAACGCAACACACAAGTGAAGGACGGCGTTGAGGACGTTCGCTCCATGATAGCAGTAGAGCGGACGCGTTCTCGAATGACTGAAACTTCGCTCGCGCGATTCATAAGAGCGCTTTTCTGACAAAGGATAAAGCAGCCTATTTTAAAGTATCGCCAATTTGAGATTGCTCAGTTATAGATGAGCACATCGCGAGCCCGCACGACTTGCCGCGCACAATGTTATGGGCTTCATGCACTACAAAAACACTGATGAATACTATATGCAAGTAAAACAGGGTGAGTTTCGACTGAAAAGGTCAGGAAACATGCAAAGTCGTAGTGTTCCTTTCCTGCCAACGCGCTAACAATCGGGCTAGCACAGACGAACAAGGGAACGGCTGCCAGCGAGAGCTGGTAGTTTGCCGTCTGCTGACCCTACTCGTGGGGGTTCTCCTGGCATCCGCTTGTGTCGTGACGTTTTATGGGCATTGCGAATACCCGTCGCCACATTGAACTCACGTCTTCTCGCATTGGCGTTGCCCCGTAAAGTAAGCTGACGTTCTGTTCGTGCGCATCTGATTGGTCCAGACGTTTGCGACTGCACTCACGCGACTAAGAAATCGAGCAGCGAGCGAATGAGCCAAGGCAGTTGCTTTGCGACCGAAGCGGCCATTAGCGACCATTTGCTACTATCTAGCTCGCTCGACCAGGGCTAGTCGCAGCGTGAACGAGCCTTAAGGCATCAAGAGGCGGTACTCGGCTGTAGGTCCAATACCCCTGGCCAGAAAATCTGTTATCATATTGTCACGTGGTCGTGACGTCGACGAAGGCAGCAGTCAGCACGTCAGAGATTAAACTGTTTATTTGGCCGAACTTGTGGCCGGGAAACTCCAAGTCATACTACAGCAATACACTGATAGCGGCGAACAGGGCGTCGACCGTCGATCAACTGGCAAGCGGTGAAGCGCGTCGGCATTTATACATGTGTCGTCGAATATTTCAGCGTTATCGCTGGTTGCCGCGCAAACACTAGAATAATCTCTAGTGTTCGCGTCTTGCGCGAAATCTTAACAAAACGATCTACAATAATCGGGAAGTTTCTCTAACAATGAGGCGCTGTTTGCGCTGAGCGTTGCTGACAGTCTTTGTGGGCGAAACGCGAATACAGCAAAAGTGATAATAGGAAACGCACGTGGCAATATGCTGTACGTCGTTGCTATACTCAGAGTTGTGTCGGAAGTTAATTTTCGGTAATGGGTATTCTTTATGAGCTGCCTGATAACCTCGCCTTTATATTTTTCAATTTACCAGGTTGCTAGACTACCTGCTTTGTCCAGAGGCTTTTTAATAATACCCTTTCTGTCGGCTTGTTTCAAAAATCGTGTTCTAGTTGAGTTTTATTGCCTTCCGACTTTGTCTAGTTAGGATCGGAATTATCCTTGAGGTTGCTTTTATGTATCAATCAATACATAAAAGTAGTCAAAAGAGAAAACGTAGGCTCCAGTGACACGCCTCGTTCAAGCATTTTTCATCTAACTATAATGGAGGCATTCATCAGAAACCAATTATGTTTCACCTTCATGTACACATCGACATTCCGACGAGATGTTTATGAGGGGAGCAGGTTACACACTTTGTTTTAAGAATTCTACTTGAGACATATGAGCCAAATGCGTCTTTTGCGCAAACAGCTCTAGCAAAAACATTACCTTTGCGCTAGGGTGAAAGGAGCGAGAGCGGTGTTCCTCTTCCTCCTGCCAGCAAAAGCGCTTTGATTATTCTTATCAACCCCGAAAGTTCAGCTTTATTCCACGACATTGAATTTGGCGAAAATAAAAAATTCAGAATTTTTGATATATTTGCTTTCATTAACAACACTATTTCTTAAACAGGATTCAATCTGAACTCACAACAGCCGTAGCAGTAGCTGGGTTTTTCCATATAATATTGAATAGGTCGTCCTAGCCCCCATTCCCGATTTTGATGAAATTTACTGCAGCCCAAGGTTTCAGGCTCAGAACAATCATTTTGATGTTAGCTTCGCAAAAAAATTTGGCCGCATGAAAAACAATATAGAAGCGTTGGTCACAGAAAAATTATCCGCCAGTTTGGCATTTTCTGTATTTCGAGTGCACATAGCGAAAAAAAAACACAGTGGATATCTGGGTCCCGATATTTATTCCCATCAAATAACCAGCGAAAGGAAATCTTATAAGTATATCGTATCTTTTTGCTATCAAATAAATTTGAGGGAATAAATCGCATTCTAAATGGAACTAAACGCCTGTATATTCAAAATTTATTGTGACATGAAGAGAAGAAGAAATAGTAGAGAAGGAAAGGCAGGGAGGTTCAGGGAAACCGGCTTGCTACCCTACACATGAAAACAGGGTGGAGGAGATTTAAACATTGAGATGAAGTTAAACTAACGATAATAGCATTTACTACATATTAAGTTTGATATCTGCACTTCCTTTTCAATAAATTTCGTGAATGTTTCGCGCAATTTATGCTTCGAAATTGCGCTGAAACATATGTTTTACCAAAAACGGCTCTCCGCGATGTTACTAGCGACGTTACTCGACGTTATTCGTAGGGACGAGTCCAACACGACATTACTTGTACCGACGTCTTGAACACGACGTTACTCGTACCGGCGAGTTAAACACGACGTTACTCGTAGCGGTGAGTAACGTCACGTTGAATTTGTGTGGTGTTTCCAACTGCGATAAACACAAGTTTTCTGATTCGGTGCAAGTTCGTAACTCGTATAAATTATTAGCTAAATTTAAGCACGAACTAGCAGCTGCACATTCTTATTTAGTCAAGACCGCTCGTTTTATTGGGCGTTTATAAAATGTACATGTTCGTAATTTAGTAATAATGAAAGATATTGCAAATAGGCTAACTTCTTCGCCATCACATGAATGCTCCATGTAGGCTTCCGTAGATGTCTTATATAAAAAAACACGTGGGGAAGTGTGTAGAAACAAGATAAATCTTCAATTTTATAACGCGAAGCTTTTTCTAACTCGCATGTTGAAGTTTTTCACAATTGTATTGCCACACCCGCTTCTTCTTTTATTTTGATGTGTTCGAGTTTGACCAGCAAGGACGGTTATGAACGCTCGAGGCTGCCCGCGAAGCAGTGTTCGAGAAGCTTTACGATTGTAATAGATCGTTTTGTTAAGATTGCGCGCCGCATGCGAATCTTCCAGCTTTGAGCAAAAAGAGTATATACTAACAAAATTCGAAGAAAAGGCATTCGTTCTTGGCGTTTTTGTCGATTTTTCCAAGGCCTTTGATTTAGTTAATCATAAAATACTGCTAAATAAATTACATTGCTATGGTATTCGAGGCCAGGTCCTATCGCTTATGGACTCGTACCTATCCAGCAGACGACAAGTTGTATGCATAAATAACTCTTTCTCCAGTGTGCAACCTGTGCTATGTGGAGTGCCGCAAGGCAGTATATTGGGACCACCATTATTTAACATATATCTTAACGATATTATAAATATTTCCAACGAGGCTAAATATATCATATATGCCGATGATACCAGTATATTCTTTTCAGGGCATGACATTAACGAGCTTATAAAAACTTGTAACAAAACAATGAAGACGTTAGAAAGATGGTCAGAAGCAAATGCTATGCGTATTAACGAAAACAAAACAAAAGCTGTTATATTTCGAGCGAAGAACAAAATAATTCCATCTCACCAAGATATAATGCTGAGTACTCGGAAAATTGAGATTGTTGACAATTTTAAATGTCTTGGCACAATTTTTTCCGAGAACATGACCTGGGATTATCATGTGGGATATGTCTTGCAAAAATTAGCTCAGGTAACAGGTGTAATTGGTCGAATTCGGTATTTGCTTCCAAAAAAAATTAAGCTCTTGCTATATAATTCACTTTTTAACTCTCGTTTAAACTATTGTCAATTGGTGTGGGGTACAACGACGGCTACTAATGTTGATAAAATATACATGCTTCAGAAAAAATGTATTAGGCATATATTCGATGCTCATTTTGTGGCATCCACTAGACCCTTATTTTCTAGCTCAGGAATAATTAAGGCGCACCAGCTATATAATTATGCATTAGGCCGAAAATTCAGATCAGAAACTATTAGGCACATAAAAAATCTACGCAGCCTAGCCAACCTGCGTGCAAGGAATCTAAACTACCCCACCTGTCATGGAGAGAAGTGGGAGGTTGATAAAACACGGTTAAACTCCGGCAAACAGCGTTTATCATACACTCTTCCAGTTCTTCTGAATTATTGTGACCAAAAAGGTTTTGACTTATTCAACTGCTCATACCACGACATCCATGAATTATTTGCAATATAATACTTGATCTTTAAATCAATAGTACATTCAGTTACATATTTTTTCTCTCAGTCCCAAATCAAACCTCTTAGATATATATTTGCTTTTTCCACTTGCATGTAGATACGTCTAGGGTTGTAATCTATATAATGTATAATGTTGTAATCTATACAATGTGTTTTTATGCAGTGTATATGTCTTATATTTTGTTTCTGGATGACAGTCGTATTACCATGTTTATGTTTTCTACACAGTGTAATAATTTCGTTTTCAATCTGTGGTTCGTATATGTATTAAAATCGCAACTACAATGTGTGCGCCGCGTTGTGGCGCACTGCCCGTGAGGTGCCATATCGCCATGTCTACCGCGGTGCTGCTACCGCTCCGACTTTTTACTTTATTTTCTGCTTTCTTTTTTCTGTGGGGCTGTGAACTAGTCAAGCTGTCTAACACAGCTTTTTTTCACAGTCCTTTCTTTCTGTACAACAGAATGGAAAATAAACTTTGACTTTGACTTTGACTTTGTCGAGAGATAACGCCGCCACCAGCGATATTGCTGGAAAGTTCCATAGCGCCTGTATAAAAGCCGACGCGCTTGACCGCTTGTCAGTTGATCGACGGTCGAGGCTCTGTTCGCCGCTATCAGTGTATTGCTGTAGCTTTCAGCTTCTCGGCCACAGGTTCGGCCTAATAAAGAGTTTAATCTCGACGTGCTGACTGCTGCCTTCGTCGACGTCACGACCACGTGACAGTATGAAAGCGGCATACGTTTCAAATTATTTGACTTACACACAAGGCGCAGGATAAAAAACATTGTGTCAATACTGTCATTGTAATGACAAAGCTCAAGATGTACAAATTTTGTCACATTAGAATATGCCTTTAGCGCATTAGCTCTTTTAGAGGGGCAGATGATGTTGTAACCCTCGTTTAAGGCCTTGAGAGAGAGAGAGAGAGAGAGATGAAGAGGAAGGCCGGCTAACCAGATATCAGCGTCAGGTTTGCTACCCAGCACTGGGACCTTGAATACTTTTAATTTCAATGCACCGTATGTTGTTCATTAACACATTCAATGTGCAGTGTTATATGCAAATCTTGAAGCATCATATCCTAGGGAAATCTTACATTTCAAGGTACGCCAGTGGCTCCAGTTGTAGCAGTTGTTCCCTCACCTCCTGGTGTACCAGGTCCTGCAATTGGAGTCAGCCCGCCTGGTAAGTCTGTCAAGGCAGTTATACTTCACCGAACTTGCATTTTGATTGCAAAGTGGCAATAACTGAGATATTTGGGTAGTTTGTCGCAGTGTCATAATTAAACGCTCCCCTTAATTAAATCAAAGTTGCAACATATTGCTGTTTTTAAAAGTTTCGCTATGTCAAAATCATTCAGTGCAGCTGTGTAATCTAATGAGTATAGATCTTCTTCATTTCGCTTAACTTCAGTCAATAAACCGAATCGTTTCACATAACTGCTCAGTTCCTTCATTTGTAGCGGGGCATGTAGAAAACAAGGCAAGTACCCTTGACTGGAGCTAAGCTCGCTAGTAACGTGATAGTTTCGGGGGAAAGGTAGTTTTTTACTGCAAGTGCAATAATGGAGGCTCTACCGTCGAAGAATAGCGCTCGCGGTCAGTGTTACTGTTAGGCTATTATGACGCCCAAATGCAATAGGAACACGCCACTTGGTACGACTTGTCCGCGAAGAAATGTTCGAAACCTAGCCGAATGGCGTAATGCCTACTCACGCCACTGCGCAGTATGTCCGCGCGAAGGGAAAGGGGAGCCGAGGAGTTGAGTTCAACGCACTTGGTAATGGGCTGCCTAGAGGCAGACACGGTACATATTGCTCACCGAGGTGCGGAACATACATGTAAATACACACAGATTTATAACAAAACTTTTTCAGGCTATACTTTAGGGCGTTTACCAGAACTCATTTTTATTTCCCTACGCGATTTCAAAAACCGAAAGCCGTGAGCATACGAAACTTATAAGATACCTGCTCTAATGAGCACACTCTCTGTGCACTTCGTACGGCGAGGAGTAAGACAGAGGGCTATCTAACGACGAGTACACGTGCTAACTGGTAAATGAAAGTTTTATGTAGAACGTACAACTCAAATACATAAAGTATGATTGAAAATTATTCCAATTGAGCACACGCGTAATAACATGAGCGCTAAGGACAAGGCAATGTAGTAAACGTAATGCTAGTAACACGCTTGACTCAAGGCATTACTGCAGCAATCCCGGATGCATTCAGCAGTTGCTGATAATACAACAATGTAATCAAAATTTGTACTATAGATGTCAATATAGATGGCTTTCCGTGGTAATATTCTAAAGGGAGCATGTGGTGGAATTTCACTTTAGTGTAACCGAAGTGGTTTGCATTTAGCTTACACATACTTTGTGAATAAGGAGCAAAAGCGCTAAATAAATTTATGTTCAAAGGAGCATTGACATCAAATTTACACACCAATATTTCCGCATCTAGGAGCGATTCGTGACACAAAGTGCAACCGAGGGACCAATGACGATCTGTTAAACTGGTTAATATGTCCAGTATCGACCACGATTCAGAACAGGTGGCATGCCCACCAATTTGTAGCGCTAGCAGCGCTGCCTCGCGGGCACCTCCAGGCCGCGTCTCAGCTGAGCACATGGCCACCAAAACAAGTGACGTGTGGTTCAGCTGCCATTTCGTCTGCTAGGCGCACACGTGCAGTCATGCGGCTGTCACCAGCATCGCTGTCGTCGCTGTCAATAGCCTGGACAATTAAAGACAATGACAATGACGTTTATTTTCGCATCAGTAGAATTACATGACACGACGGGTCCCTGGTACATACCCTGGTGTGGGTGCCAGCCAAATCTTCAAGTTACTACTCTACTCTACTTGCACATGCCATGTGTATTTCTACAACTTTGTCGGCGTTTTCGAAAGGTCTGCACCGACCACATAATGAAGGCGTACCAAACAGTAGCTCTCTTTTCGCATCTAATGCACTGATGAAATGCTCATGGTAACTTATTACCGTGTCGTAACAAACTATCAGCTACAGTAAATTCTGTTTCATGGTATAATATAGCTGATATGTCATTTTGTCTGATCAGTCAGGTTATCATTGGCAAACTGCTAATATAGAAAAGGCATCTATGATATGTCGTCGTACCACTCATGAAATTGTTAGCGTGGCTAAAGTTGCTTACCATTTGGCTACTTTATAAATAATTTCTGTGGCTAAAGTTCGGACTGAACGGATTCTTGGTTCTTCCTCAGCTTTACTTGGTGTTCATAGTAAATTGATAAGAACATTGTTCAGATACCTCAATAACAACTGCACAATATAATTTCAGCGTACGGACCGCAGCCTTCGGTTCCACCTAACAAATCCTGTAAGTGAAAAAGAATTTCTTCCTCTTAATGTCGAAAAGACTATATTCTCTGATTCATTATACGTACCTATGCGGCAGCATCTACGCGCTGAGAATCCCCGAATGTGCTAGGTGACCACATGCGACCTTGGGGACCACATGCGAAAATTAGCACTACACAAATGCTAGGATATTCTAGCAGAACACCGCTTATAAGCTGACCATATGGGCGCACTACTTCGCTGATATCCGTACACTTCATATCACACTGCCGGGTAAGCTGCGGGAATGGCCTCTTCGAAGCCCATGGTGAATTCTGTAATTAAGGACGCCAAAAAATGCTTTCCGTGCCCCTATTGTTTTATTTGCTGACTGCGTTGGCTGAAGCATCGGCAGACAAGAAATAAGCAAGTACAACGTCGACAGCGGCACGCAGTTCGGGGTTATTGAGCGCCGAAAATTAAGACCTAAAGAAAAAAATTAACACCATCTCCCCAAAGGGAACCCTGATAGGATGCGAAGCAGCAGCGTTGCGCACGGGTGGCGTCACGGGTTGAACGGCGCTAACGCGGGTGCTGCGGTGAGCGCTGGAAGATTCGTTTGAAGCGATGGCTGGCGTAGGTCTTGTCGTTTCTTCACAGTGGACACGGGCGCTGGACCGGAGCTGGCGCGCGTTTCGCCTTGACTACCACGGCCTTGTGATCGGTGAAGTGCACGCTGAGAGGTTCCTGCAGACATTCGACGTCAAAGTTGGCAAAGACCAGATCGATGCACGTTCCCCTTATCGTGGTGGGTAGTTTCCGTTCCGCCGACACGCACTTCAGCGAGTGCACGTCACGCATGTAATCGACGAGCCATTCTCCTCCTCCTCCGCCGACTTCGACGTTGAGGTCTCCCGCGACTATAAGAGGCGCGCGTCGACACGCCTCGCCGCAATCAGTCAGCGTCTCCTCCAGACAGCGCTGAACCTGTTCCTTCGGCAGGTTGGGAGCGAGGTACAGCGGCAGGTGTTGCGGGCGAACGGACGAGGAGGCAGCTGCGGGCGCTGCGGCGAGCGCGTGGCAGGCGATTGAGAGAGTGACGCCAGCGCGCACTGCGAGGGGAGCGGTCGTCAACGCGCAGCTGAGGCGTGACCTACTTGGCACCGCTCCAACACCAGTGGCGAGGGGAGCGCGTTGCGGCGCGTTCGTACGGACGCACGGAGGGACAGCGTTACACGGGCTAGTCAAAGAGCTGCTTCGCATCTAAAAAAAAAAAGCTGACCCGAAGGTCGTGGGATCGAATCCCGGCCGCGGCGGCTGCATTTTCGATGGAGGCGAAAATGTTTGAGACCCGTGTACTTAGATTTAGGTGCACGTTAAAGAACCCCGGGTGGTCGAAATTTCCGGAGCCCTCCACTACGGCGTCTCTCATAATCATATCGTGGTTTTGGGGCGTTAAATTCCAGATATTATATATTATTATTATATCGCATCTAAAAACACGACTGTTCCAACTGAAATTTGCGGGGTCAGGTATCTTCACTTCTCCTGATGACACAGCTCGGAGCGCTTGCGTAGCGCATATTGGTGCCACATGGTTGCGCAATCCAGTACAACGATCACTCCAATTTGGCACTAACAAGCAACTGGCCAAAATAGTAAGGAAAACGGTCATACGAAAACGTATCACTCTTTGTCCACGCTTTTTGCGCACTTTCCCTGAAAGCGAAAACGTTGCACCGACGCGATAAAAAGACGCCTCTTAAAAAACAAGCACTAGTGTACAGCACGTACGAAAGACAAACGAAAGACAAACTTTATGTGCGCATTTTCATCAGCTTGAAAGCAGCGGTCTTGAAAGCAGTCACGCCCCTATATGCTTTTTAGTGCGAGAAATGTGTTTCTTTTACTATCTGTATGTGTTAATATAAAAAGCATAGCAACGAAAAAAGAAATCTCAACCATAATACTCTGCACCTTTTCTAAACTATTTATGGATGATTGCTTAGTAATATCACGTCTCACTTTCGCCAGATGATTCTTCTGGCGCGCGCTCGACACTGCGCGGTGTGCAGCGTTACTTCGATCTCATAAACACGACCTGGCATATTTTTTTCATATATAGTCGAATTGCCTCACTATCGAAGTTTATCGCCTTACAAATTGACTGCAGCAAAGATTTTCCGAATCCGTCTAGCACTAGCGCGCTATAAGCGAAAAGATGACGTAGGGGCAAGTGGCATTCTCTGTGTCTTTTTTTTGTATTTTTTTGAGCGCGCCGGCTGTCTTTCGATGTTATGACGAGCGTGCTAGTTTCGCAACAGAGCAGTGCCAGCCAGCGCCTTCTCTACTTTTCCAATAAACTGTTTCGCTGTTTACAAACACAGACCCTGGACGGCTTCCGGTTTCGTGCACTGACGTAGCATTGGCGGGGAACAAAAGCCTTGGCGGGTAGTCCGCAGATTTTCAGCACTTTCACCCTGTGCCAAGCCAAATATTTCAAACAAAGATGCTTCTAATCTATACCTTATGCGTCTTCCTTCCATCTGAAGGCGGAAAAAGGGTCTTTCCTTACTCTCGTGTAACTTAAAAGCACGCTTTCCGCTTCGGTGTTGGAGAGTGATAAATGAAGAACCGAAAGTCTCTTGGGGCACAACACGTGCTGCTACTATCGCTGTCTTGAAACCGTCTATAGAGGAGGCCTTATTCTAGCACATTTCAGAGCGCAGCGCCGGCACATGCGGCACCCAGTAGCGGCTGCAGTGACTATGCAGCCTAGAAAGCTCATACAGTCAACGGCTGTGTCCTTCCCTCCGTTGGCATGGCAGGGCCCATCGGTGAAGCAACTTACCGAGAGAAAGAGAGATATGTAGTTTTTTTGAGCACGTAACTGCAAATTTCCTGATACGTGAAGTGCATTAATCCATCTTGAAGAAAAACAGCGTTGCTTGTAAACAAGGACGAGTAAAGGACACACGAAGACGCCGGCTTACTGCCAACAAGTGCACTTGCTCTGCGTGAAGAAATATACAGCTTGTGAAAGAAAGCAGGAAAAGTAAGAAGGATGATTGTTGCTACAGTGCATGAATCCGACGATAAAAACAAACGCGTTAATCATAATCAGTGCGGAAGAAAGCTGTACTTTTTATGAGATAGGACAAGCGAAATGGCGCTAACACGCGTTGAGCGTTTGCGCATATTGTGAGAGTTTCGAAAGTTTATGGCCTAAGTTTATTCTTGTAACTGCGCACCACATTTGTTTCTTGGAGGGGAGCACCGGCATTTAGGACAGTGAATCGCCAGAATAATCTCATATGTATCCGTCACGTTGTCGGCGTGCCCCCCCCCCCCCCCCCCCGACGGTCGTTAGGGCGGCGCACAGACTGGCCTTAGTGCATGCTGGTCTACTCTGAATAGGAATACCGGAGCGCGTGGTGTCTACTCGGCGCCACCGCCGGCCAGCAACTACAACGAGCATGCGCAGGCGCTGTGAGCGCCGTGCGGTGGACTCTTTCGCCGCGTGAACGGTTTTCTTCGAGACGTATCGAAGCGCGGCAGCAGACGCCAGCGAACGACCAACGACCACCACCCGCAGCGCCCACAACGCCTGCTCGAAACTCGTTGCAGCTGCTGGCCAACCCCGGTATTCCCTCTAAAAGTGGACCGCCGTGTACATTCTGCCGCAAGTGGAGAGGATTTCGTATACAGGCCCCCTTTTGCATTCCAGTAGGCGCTGATCTTGGTTCTTGCTTCACGAAGTGTAAAACTGGCTCCCGTGCACTTGTTCGCGCAATTATAAAAGTTTTTCGGGTGCAAAAAAAGTCATGCACACCTGAACGACATGCGGCTTTTTTGATATGAGAAACCTCCTGCACACAGGGGATGACCGCTACTTTCGAGTTGTCGACTACAGGTCGCGCTTTTATCTTAGAAAAATTAGTCTCCTGAAACGGATGAAGCCATGGAATGGAATTTCTTTCGTCAAAGAGAAGCCTCGAAAAATTGTCTGGAAGAGGCTGAAAATTCGCTGTACTTATGCTGGAGTGTCTTCTGTGTTTGCGCTGAGCAGTACAAAGAAGTCTTCCTCACAGTGAAACAATTGTTTAGAGTAGCACTGTTTTTTTATGTTGAATTTATATCAACAAAATCGCCTTCAAACACTTTGAAGTGCTTCAAAATTTTACCATCATCTCCACAGGTGACTTGACTATACCGATCGATAGAGTTTTCTGTAGTGCAGCGGGGCACGTTTAAAAATTGAAACCATGAGTAAAACACCAAACATTTTATATCGATGTTTCTGCCTAAGGTATAAACAGCTACCACTATTAATCTGCGTTATCCGTCAATAAAAGACGGAGCCTTAAAACGTGCTAGCGGAGCTCCTTACGGAGAAGTGTTTTAGAGTCGCTTTTCTAAGCACAAACCGCACTGTCCGCCCACCATCGACGAGAATCTCTGGCTTGGCTGCTCTCTGCACTGCGGTCTTGCTCAGCTCGACGTTTCCTGGTTGCAACTGTGCACCAAGATATGCCTTCTGGCTCTTCGGCAGTTGTCTACACCTTGTAAGGAAGCGAAATCACGTGCATCGATTAGCCAAGGAAAGCTGTACGACGCCGTTGAGTTGAAGCGAATGAATAGCGATTTTAGAGACCGTAATTCAGCACTGCCTAAAGTGAATCGAGTGAGATCATGAAGTTTTTGTCGAACAATTTTCGAACACTTAGAAGCCGTTGTTACAGTGAATTTAAAAGGATTCTGAAGCGCCCCTCGTGCTTGGCAAAAAAAAAAAAAAATTGGCCGCGTATCTGCGTGCTTCGCTGCAAATGTCGTCTAAAGCCGATAGAAGAGGCGCTGCGTGAGATACTGACGCCATCTGGCAATACGTCGGGAAACATGAGTGCTGTGTTGCGGCCTGGTAGTCCCGGCGCAGCGGCAGGCGAAGAGCGGCGGTGACCAACGCGACCGGTGGGGACGCCGGCCAGCCCGAACACGCTGTTTGGCGCGATGCGCCGAAGGAGAAGAAACGTCCACACTCAACGAGTACTGTCCGCAAACTCTCTTGCTTACACGTCGCCTGGGTAAAACAGGAATGCCAGAGTGGCACCCCCTGTCATTCGTACAACGCAATACTGAACCGAAACCGAAACACAACATGAGCTTGTGCAGAGGGCACGGAGGAAGACAAGTTTCAGCGCAGTCGCATTTTCAGCGCACCTTAAGAAACTAGGGTTGTAACATTGTAGGGCGAGTAGGGCCAGAATGACCGTCACGACGAAAACCTGCCTCCTCAGTCGTATTCGCCTGGAACGTTGGTGTGGCTTCGCGTTCCCTCCTCCGCTCCTGGCCTTTCCACAAAGCTACTGCCTAAGTACGAAGGCCCCTACCGCGTCCTACGTCAAGTATCCCCAGTTAACTATATGATTGAGCCTGTTCAATCATCTACGGACCGCCGTCGTCGCGGCCGCGAGACTGTTCACGTCGATCGACTGAAGCCGCATTATGACCCACAGTTGCACCTGTTCCTTAGGTCGCCAGGATGGCTCCTTTTCCGCGGGGGAGTGATTAGTAACATGGTAGGGCGCAGACAAGAACGCCTGCGAAAGAAGAAGACGAAGACGGTTGTTGTCGGCGCTCGCGCTTGCTCGGCTTGGACCGCTGATCGCTTCAGCTGTGGCAATCTTTTAATAAACGCGTTACTGTCTCAACGTTAAACGCATACCATCAAGGTCTTTAAAATTGCGTATCTATGTATTTTCTATTAAAGGAACACACCACCTAATACTTACGTAATGATGTTACGCCTCAGATATGCGTAATATTTACTTTTTGATCGACAACGTTCACAAGAATGAACAGCCGTACCAGTTCAAGATGCGTGGGCAGTAAGCAAGTGGTTCAACTTTGGCCGGTTAGCTGAATCGGGTGACGTGCCGACAAACAGAAAGACAGAAAGACAGACCAAAATTTCTGCGTTTAAGTTCCCCAAGAAAGACTATCGTCTTTAAAAAAAACACATCATCCAAATATTGCAGTCACGCATGGCAAGGGGCATTTTCAAGCCCAGCGCAATGTTGACAATTTCTCAAGTGCGCTCTTTTCTTGGAGAGGCCCATCCTTGCTCTCTTCGGTGGGCGGGACGCCAGCTGTACGTTGTCATGTATAAGATTGCTGCTATTCGCCGATAGCTGAGACCAAGAGCGCCGTTCGGATCAGATGCGCTTCTATTCACGGGTGTCACCACGAGCCGGCTCCACATTATACAGTTACACTGTGGAATCACTAGAGCACCACCGAATCATAGTGGGAGTGAGGGAACGCCTTTTATGACGGGCGTTCCAGTTCATGACGCACACTGACACAGCTTCTTGCCCTTTCGTCATCGCCCGCTGTGTAGCTTCCCGTGCACTCGTTGGGTCTAAAGAAAAAAGACGCCTAAAGCTTCCGACAAGTTCCTGTAACTCTTCTCATTCTTGACACAGTCGATTCGTGAGGCAATATTGTCACGTGGTCGCGACGTCGACGAAGACAGCAGTCGGCCTTTGCAGGGTGAAACTGTTTATTTGGCCGAACTTGTGGCCGGAAAATGAGAACTAGAACTACAGCAATACACGCTGTAAAATGATTGCGGCGAACAGGGCGTCGTCTGTCGATCAACTGACAAGTGGTGAAGCGCGTCGGCTTTTATACAGGCGCTATCGAACTTTCCAGCGATATCGCTGCTCGTTGCGCATGTTCTAGAATAAGCTCGAGCGTTCGCGTCTTGCGCGCAATCTTAACAAAACGATCTACTAATCTAGTGAACCTTCTCGAACACTGAGGCGCGGTTCGCGCTGAGCGTCGCTGGCAGTCTTTGTGGGCGAAAACGGAATACAACAAAAGTGATAATAAGGAACGCACGTGGCTGTGTAGCTTCCCGTGCACTCGTTGGGTCTAAAGAAAAAAGACGCCTAAAGCTTCCGACAAGTTCCTGTAACTCTTCTCATTCTTCACACAGTCGATTCGTGAGGCAATATATTCGTGGGCGGTAATCGAGTCTTCAGCCAATGAACTCCCATACTGAGTTTACTTTATAATTACGCGGGAAAGCGGCTCAGGCCCCCATTAAAGCGGTGTGTAGCGAAGCTTATTGGAACTCTGAAGTGGGTCGTCCTCTCTGGCACCTTCTAGTGGGTTGCCCTCTTCGGACAGAACGTAGCTCGTGCAGAGTCGGCCCCGCCTTGACTGTCGCAGCCGTTTATCTTCGCCGAGTGTCCGCCAATGAACATCTTTATAGGTGTAACATCCAAGTACAAGTAATTTTAGCACTGAAAGCGTGAAAGAAGCATCAGGGAGGAATCCGCAGGTTCTTGTCATGCACAGAAGCCTAGAATGTGCAAGCGATTGCTGTGTACCTAGCCCTTTAAGTGCTTTATTTTTTTGAAAATTTCCCAACCACAAGTGCCTATTTTTTATTGCTAATTTCGAATCTGAATGCACTAAAAAGTAGCTAGTCGATGTTGAAAAAATATTTGTACCACATACTTAGTCAAATCAAAACACAGAATAATGCAAAGGGGCCTATTGCAGCTCCTGCACCCAAAGCGAGTTTCCTTTCTCAACTTTTTTCCGTTTCCTCCTCGCTTCCGAGGGCAAATGAAGCAATTTTGAAGAAACTGCTGAGTGTCACAAGGTAGTCACAAGGTAGTCACAAGGTGTCACAAAGTGTCACAAGGTAGCAGTGGGCCAGTGGCACAAGGTAGTAGTGGGGCCCACTCTGGAAGAGGGACAACGACGAAGTGCTGAAGGGACAGGCTCCGGTCCGCCATTGTCTCAGCGTCTATTTCTGCTTGTATATATTTGTAAATATACGTTTTCTCGTAACATTATTGGTGGAGGTGCTGGATACGCCTGCCTGCCTGCGTTTCCTCTCGGAAAACCAACACGGAACTTCGGAGCCGTCGTCGCCTCCCTTTTCCTGCAATGACTGACCGAGGATAGCCGGCGCAGCAGCAGCAACAGCAGCAGCAGCCCCATGTGGTTCTCCTGCCTCCTCGAGACCCAGGAACCTTTTCGGGCGCTGACAAAGACAAGGTGAATGTGGAGGATTGGGTCGCATTGTACGAGCGTGTCAGCGAGTATTACAGGTGGGACCCCACGTTGATGCTCGCCAACGTGGTCTTCTACCTCAGGGAGACCGCACTCGTTTGGTACGAGACGCACGAGTCGGAATTAACCACCTGGGACACCTGCAAGTCGAAGCTCATCGAGTTGTTCAGCAGGCCATTTGGTCGCCAGCAGGCCGCAAGAAAAGATCTCGAGTCCCGCGTTCAGACGTCGATAGAGTCTTACGTCTGCTACATACAGGACGTACTGGGCCTTTGTCGAAAGGCTGACGCGAACATGACGGAGGCTGACAAGATGGCGCATATATTGAAGGGGATTGCCGACGACGCGTTCAGTCTACTGATCGTGAAGGATTGCACCACCGTCGACGCCGTGGTCAAGGAATGTCAGCGTTTTGAGCAGGCCAAGAGTCGTCGCATCAGCCGCCAGTTCGTACGACTACCTAATACTGCAGCCACATCGACCTGCCAAGACCCCCCCACGTTCACGGTGGCTACGTCGTCAGAAAATGTCACCCGCATCGTCCGTCGTGAACTGGAAGCAATGGTTCCTGCTGACGTTCCACAGGCTAATGCGTCCACCGCATCGCTCATACAAGCAGTCGTACGCCAAGAGATTGCGAATCTCGGCATAGCACCTGTTTGCTCTATTCGCACCCCCGAGAGCACTCCTGCCGTCGTAAACCAGATCCCAGTGTACCCTTCACGCTACCGAAACCCTGCTGAATGGAGGACAACTGATGATCGGCCAATCTGCTTTCATTGCTCTCGCGTAGGACACATTGCGCGCCGCTGTCGCAATCGGTGGTCGTCGACTTCCTGGAACACCGGGACATGGCGTCGATTTGAAAGCAACTCGCGCAGGTTTTCTCCTCGTTCCGATCTCCAGGCTACTGATGCCCACGTTCCAAGCAGAAGGTTCAGCCGATCCCCGTCACCTCAAGGCCGTCGATCTCTATCGCCGCTTGTTCGTCGATCAACGTCCCCTACGCGGCCTGTCCCCTCGACCTCGGGAAACTAGTCCATGCAGCTCCCGGAGGTGAGGCTGCAACAACGACCCGAACTTCAAATCCTCTGTTGAAGATTCCTACGCGCCGAAACATTTTAGAAATCTTGGTGGATGACGTTACCGTTACAGCCCTAATAGACACTGGTGCACAGATTTCAGTGATGAGTGCTGCTCTCCGGGAAAAACTGCGCAAAGTGCTCACGCCTCCTGTTCAGTGTGCAGTAATAGTTGCCGATGGGAGCACATCTACAGTTCTTGGTATGTGCACCTCTCGCGTGTGTATTGCTGGCCGTCAGACCATCGTATTGTTCATCGTGCTTGCGCAGTGCCCACATGACGTGATCATCGGTCTCGACTTTCTTTCGACGCACTCCGCTCTTATCGACTGCTCGACGGGCCTTCTTCAGCTGGAACTCCCTCTAGACGCCTACGTTGACCATGACGCTCCCAGTCGCTTATGTGCCATGGAGTTTGTGTATCTTCCGCCTCAAGCCGCAACGTACGTCCAGCTTATCCTTGATCCACCTGTGCGCGATGGTGAATATGTTGTTTCACCGATTACCGACGTCGTCTTGAAGTATTCTGTCGCCGTACCGCACACTGTGGTCACAGTATGCCGCAACCAGACTTGTTTACCTCTCTTGAACTTCGGTCTAACCACCGATGTGCTGCCTGCAGGTATTACGCTCGGCGTCGTGTCGTCACTGCAAAATTGCCATATCTCTCAGTTATCAGCAGGTGTTCCTAGTCACCATGCCAACTCGCTCACTGCACTCGACCTTGCACGCACTGACATTGAGAAAATGATAGCGCCCGATCTTCCGCCCACTGAAGCACAAGACCTGCGTGGTCTATTGATATCCTATGCCGATATCTTCGATCTTGACAACCGCCCTTTAGGCCAGACATCGGTTGTGACCCACCACATCAACACCGGCGATGCCAACCCAATTCACCGGCGCCCTTACCGTGTGTCCGCTGCCGAACGCGCTGTCATCCAGAAAGAAGTCGAAAAGATGCTCGCCAAAGGTGTCGTCGAACAATCGGCTAGTCCGTGGGCATCTCCTGTCGTGCTTGTAAAGAGAAGGACAATACATGGCGATTTTGCGTTGACTACAGGCACCTCAACAAGGTCACTAAGAAGGACGTTTACCCCTTGCCACGCATCGATGACGCACTCGACTGCCTTCATGGCGCCAAGTTCTTCTCATCCATTGACCTTCGATCTGGTTATTGGCAGATCGCTGTTGATCCGCAAGACCGAGAAAAAACCGCATTTGTAACCCCAGATGGCCTGTACCAATTTAAGGTCATGCCGTTTGGGCTTTGCAATGCTCCCGCCACCTTTGAGCGGATGATGGATTCCCTTCTACGCGGCCTCAAGTGGTGAACATGCTTGTGCTACCTGGACGATGTCATCGTTTTTTCACCAACATTCGCAAGCCATCTTGAGCGCCTCTCCACTATTCTCGAGGTATTCCGCAACGCTGGTCTACAGTTGAACTCCTCCAAATGCCGTTTTGGCCGTCGTGAAATAACTGTACTGGGTCACCTCGTTAACGCAGCTGGCGTCCAGCCTGATCCCGACAAAATTCGCGCACTGACACAATTCGGCTAAAGATGTCCGCAGCTTTCTCGGGTTGTGTTCCTATTTCCGCCGCTTCATCCGGAATTTAGCCGATATTGCGCGTCCTCTCACAGAACTACTCAAGAAAGACGTCAGCTTTACTTGGGGTTCACCTCAAGCTGCTGCGTTTTCGGCGCTCGTTACAGCCCTCACAACTACTCCAGTATTAGCCCACTTTGATCCCATCGCCCCGACAGAGGTTCGCACCGACGCAAGTGGCCATGGGATTGGTGCTGTTCTCGCTCAGCGTCAACACAGACGAGACTGCGTCATCGCCTACGCCAGCCGACTGTTGTCCACGGCGGAGAAGAACTATTCAATCACTGAAAGAGAGTGCCTTGCTCTAGTTTGGGCAGTTGCTATGTTTCGCCCATACCTGTACGGCCGCAGCTTTACTGTTGTAACTGACCATCACGCCCTGTGCTGGCTCTCTTCGCTCAAAGATCCTACGGGCCGCCTCGGTCGTTGGTCTCCTCGCCTTCAAGAATACACCTTCTCGGTGGTTTACAAATCCGGCCAACTCCATCAGGACGCCGATTGTCTGTCACGGTACCCAGTGGATCCACCCGACACCGCAGAGAGACCCGCTGAGTCTGGGGTATTCTCAATATCAGACTTCCTCGATATAGGTTTTGAGCAACGCCGCGACTCGGTTTTACGTCCCATCATTGACAGTCTGAGTTCCGGAACTCCAAGCAGTTCTCTAAACTTGTACTGCCTTCATGACGGTGTTCTATATCGCCACAATATGCGCCCCCACGGCCCTGAACGCCTTCTCGTCGTGCCTTCCCACTTGCGGGCAGATGTTCTTGGCAAGCTCCATAATGAACCTACCGCCGGTCACCTTGGAGTTACACGCACTTACGATCGCGTCCGGCGCCGTTTCTTCTGGCCAGGCCTCTATCGCTCCGTGCAAAAGTACGTCAGCAGCTGCGACCTCTGTCAACGTCGAAAACGACCAACAATGCTTCCAGCCGGCCACCTTCAGTCTACTGACATCCCCGCCGAACCATTCTACCGCGTCGGGCTCGACCTCCTCGGACCATTCCCCACTTCTGCATCCGGGAACAAGTGGGTCGCCGTAGCGACTCACTACGCCACACGTTACGCCATTACCCGCGCTCTTCCCACCAGCTGCGCAACTGATGTCGCCGACTTTCTACTGCATGACATCATCTTGCATCACGGTGCTCCTCGCCAGCTTCTCACCGACCAAGGCCGATACTTCTTGTCCCGCGTCATCCAGGACATTGTTCGTTCCTGTTCTACAAACCACAAGTTCACAACGGCATACCACCCGCAAACTAATGGGCTTACGGAGCGCCTGAACCGCACTCTCACCGACATGTTGTCGATGTACGCTTCTGCCGACCACCGCGACTGGGACGCAACGTTACCCTACGTCACATTCGCTTGTACAACTCCTCCAGGCATGACACCACAGGTTATTCCCCGTTTTATCTTCTGTATGGACGTGAGCCATTCCTCCCTCTTGACACGCTGCTTCCCACTGGCTCGAACTCGCCTGTCACATACGTTCTCGATGCCATTGCCCGAGCCGACACAGCACGACAGATTGCCCGAGAGCGCCTCACAGCATCTCATGCCTCTCAAAAAGACCTGTATGATCGCCGACACCGAGATGTCTCTTATGAACCCGGTTCACTTGTCCTGTTGTGGACCCCATGTCGTCGCATCGGTCTCTCAGAAAAGTTGTTATTTCGCTATGACGGGACCATACAAAGTCCTGCGGAAGGTCACTGACCTCACATATGAAATACAGCGAGTCACCGATTCAGTGCAGTCAACGCCAACGCCATCCACTGTTATGCACGTCGTAAGACTGAAACCATATGTGCCGTCCGCCTCACTACTTCCGTGACCAGCGCCGGGTCGGCGCTTTTACGCCGCGGGGATTGTGTCGCAAGGTAGCAGTGGGCCAGTGGCACTGTTGCGGAACGTCGGCCTTCTAATCGTAGCGCCGCCAGAAAGACGGATCCATGAGACTGCAACGAAATGCCTTTAATGGCGACAATCGAACACAAAAAAAGTACATGATGATAGTGGTGCACGGACTTCTTGGCGCTAGCTTCGGAGACAGCAGCCCACTATCAATTCCTCTTCTTTGTCGTCTGCTGATCTCCGACATCCTCCGGGGCCTCAAATGTGGTATCATCTAGCTCTAGACTATGTAGCTTCTGCACTGGCCTCTTGACTACTTTGCCTCCCTGTAATCGCACTAAACAGGCGCGCACCACTCCGTCGTTTCCTGGGTACACTTCTTGAACCCGGGCTAGTGGCCAGAATAACTTGGGCGTGTTAGGAATGTCCACAATCACGATGTCGCCGACCTTTAACTTTCTTGAGTGATGCGCGGGTGAGCGATGAGCAGATGGTAGCTGAAGCAAATACTCATGTTTCCATCGCTTCCAGAAGTCTTCCATCATTTTCTGTCGATGTTGGAAACGGCGCTGGTAGTTCTTTTGGCCCCGTGGCTCGCGCCTTGTTTTGACAATGTATTTCTTCTGGTAACGTCGTCAGTTGCTGGCCGACTAGGAAATGCGCTGGCGTGAGAGCTGCAGGTTCGCTGGCCTGATCACGACAATACGTTAGTGGCCGTGAATTGAGAAACCGCTTCAACCTCAGTCAAGATGGTTGATAGTTCTGCGCACAGACAGCTTTCGGCCTAAACCTTTTCGTAGTGCCGTCTTCACAGTCCCAACCAATCGTTCCCACCAGCCTCCCCACCATGGGGCCGCTTCGACTATGAACTTCCACTGTATCCTTTGGTTTGCAATATAAGCTGGAAGTCGTCTTTTCGAATAACTTTCCACATTTTTTTGTAGCTCCCGACACGTCCTCTTGAAGGTAAGGGCATTGTCGGAGTAAATGGTACTTGGCAGTCCCCTTCTTGCACTAAAACGCCGGAATGCCAATATGAAAGCAGTTGACGACATATCCGAGGACCAGTTCCAAGTGCAAGGCTCTCGTCACTGCACACGTGAAAGAACGATGTACATCTTGGAATCGGAGCTCTCGGATGACTTCGCATACAATGGTCCGGCGAAATCAATTCCTGTAGTGTCGAAAGGTTTCGTCTTTTCTACGCGGCAAGCTGGAAGCGGCGGGTACGGCGCCACGGTGGGTCTCGTGCGAAGACGTACGCATATCATGCATCGGTTCATTGCTTTCTTTGCCGCTTGTCGCGCTCTCGGGATCCAGAAGCGTTCGCGTACGTTGTGTAC
The DNA here is from genome assembly GCF_013339695.2 of Rhipicephalus sanguineus. NCBI lineage: Eukaryota > Metazoa > Arthropoda > Arachnida > Ixodida > Ixodidae > Rhipicephalus > Rhipicephalus sanguineus. The sequence goes on along the minus strand of NC_051177.1, from coordinate 137,325,735 downwards.
TGTCGCCGTTACACCTCCGTGCATGACTCGCCGATGGGCATCGCTAAATACCAGCTCGGTGAAACGGTGTCGACTTGGAAGCAGGAATGGATGCTTCACGTCCCAGCTGTCTCTGAGATTTTCTAGTCTTCCGCCGACGCGTAGAAGCCCGCTTTCGTCGATAAATGGGTGTAGTTGTGCTACCCATGAGTTACTGGGTGAACCTTGTTTGTCTTCTAGCCACCTCCGCTCGTCGGGAAACGCTTCAGTTTGAACTTGGCGGATCCAATATCTCTCGGCTGCCAAGATTTCTTCAGCAGATATGGCTCCATCTTCCTTAGTCTTGAACCTAACCTTGGACACAAAACGCTGCACCCATGCTGTGATCCGAAGGAGCTTGTGCAGTGAGCTGAACTTCGTGGCATCCAGCAGTGGGGCTAAATGCACTGCGCTGCCTGTTGAGTACAGCGTCGTTGGCTTTGTCACTGTTATGCCTAGCATGTCGTTTATCTGGGGCGGTGACTTCTTTACAGCTGGCCATTTTGCTGAGTCTTTACTGAGCCAAGCGGGGTCCTTGCCACCAGACTACGTCGGTAGCCAATGCGTCTAAAGATACACCTCGGGTAATCATATCCGCAGGATTTGTTTCTCCTGGACAATGGCTCCAGGTGCATTCCGACGTATTATCCAGAATTTCCTTGGCTCGGTTCTTGACGAATACGTCTAAAGTCGAAGTCTCTCGCTGTAACCAGCCAAGCACTATGGTTGAGTCAGTCCAGAGAAAACATTGCGCTCTGGGCATGAGATCGCCGAATGTTTTCACTACATATTTTAACAGTCTGCTCCTGTTAACGCACCCATTAGCTTAGTCTTGGCAATGATAGAGCTTTCAATGGGGCTATCCTTTGACTTGGCTCAGGATGTCAGGATGTTCTCCGGGTTGTAGATAAAAGGTGTCCTGTTTCTTTGGACCACCCATTCCTAGAACTTTGGCTTGATGTCCAGCGCTATCCTGGGTAAGCGCATCGTTGGAGTCGAAACAGCTGTTCCAGTTCTCTGCTAGCTTGAGCTCCATTTCTTTTAAAGGCATGCCAGCACCATCCATCAGTTCTTTCGTGTACTTGTAAAGAGTTGCTGCTTCCTCTATGTCATTCGCTCCGAATAAGAGGTCATCCACGTAAAATGACTTCAGAAGTAGCTGTGCTACTGCCTTTTTTTCGGGATGGACTTGTGTCTTCAAGTGATGCTGGATAGTAGCCGTAAGCATGAATGAGCTAGCTGTAGATCCAAAGGGTACTCTGGTCATTCGCCAAATCTGTACTTCTTCTTCCTTGAAAGGGACATCAGGTCTTTTGTCAAACCACATAAACCTGAACAGGTCACGGTCCTCTTTTCTTATCTCGACTTGCAAGAACGCCTTCTCGATGTCTGCTGTCATTGGTACTAAATACCATCTGAAACGGAGGAGAACCTGAAGTAGGTCCGGGTTTAGGTTCGGTCCAGTTTCAAGGCAACTGTTCAGAGATTTCTCTCCTTTGGCGTGAGACGGCGCATCAAAGACCACGCGGATCTTGGTGGTGAGTGAGTCCTCTCGAATGACCTCCCTGTGTGGCATGTAGTACGTAGGGCCATCTATTGATTCGTTGTCAAGTACAACTTCAGCGTGGCCGGAAACAATGTACTGACGAATCGCTGTCTCATATCTCTCCAGCAATCCTTCTGACTTCGAGATACGTTTAACCAGATTTCGTAGTCGGGTAAGTGCGACGCTGTAGTTGTCTTAGTAGCATCTCGATATCCGGGTGTTTACGTGGCACGGCTACTTGGTACCTTTTTCCTATCTTTGTCATCTTACTCTCGAAAACAGACAAGGTGTCTGAGCACCCGTGAGTTGCTTCCGTTGGTGCAATCCCATGGCATCTAACGTCCAAATGACTCCAGTGTGTTTTGCTCCAATCCTTTAGTTCCTTCAGCTTGAACTCGCAGGACGCATATCACCACCTCGGATGTTCCGCTTATGAAGCTCGTTTTTGTGACAGGACCTTGGAGCGTCCATCCGAGAGTGGTCTTGACCGCTACCAATCCTTGTACTTCCGTGCTGCGTATGATGTCACCGCTCACGATCTTCCACAGTGATCAGATCCTATGAGCAGGCTAATGCCTTTTTCGCCACACTCTCTAGGCACAGTTGCTCGTATGCCAGCCTATAATTTTGCTCTCGCAATTTGGCTGCGAAGGAGCATTCCATAGCCGTGGCAGGGATGTCGTGGCAAATTACTGGCATGGCTATGGCTTCGATGACGTGCTCGTTGTAATCAAACTGGCTACGTAGGCGAACCTCGACTACATTGCACTTTCTCACACGAGAAGGAGCGTCAGATGCAAACGTGTTCACCGCAAGGCAAGTCTCTAAGGATTTTTAGTCCCAACCGTGTCACCAGGTCTTCCTTAATGAACGTGCGTTGACCGCCTCCGTCGATGATGCCTCTGACATAAGACGTCTCGTTGAAACCGACAATCCAAGAACGGAAAGCCTGTAAGTTGACGGTTTCGTCAAGTTGACAGCTTGTAACGGCAGTAGAACGCGGAGACTCTTCTTTTATCGGCTTAGTAGTCTCAGAGACAACGTTGGGTGACTTCTCGCCTCTTGTCGTACGATAAGCTGGGTCGCACATCGTTGTAGCATGCCTGCCTTTGCATGTTGTGCACACCAACCTCCGCCGGCACTCGTTCGCGCGGTGGCCCTTCATAGTACATCGATAGCACCGCATAAATTTAGCCAGCCGGTCTTTTTTCTCTGATATGGTCAAGGTAGCCCTGCATGCCTCGGTTTCATGCCTCTTAGACTTGCAAAAGAAACATTCGTTCCATACTTGCTTTGATTCTTCGGATGCATGTAGGACCGATGACGACGGCACATGCTTTCTGTTGTTCCCGCTGCCTTTGGTAGAGGACGTCGATGGAGCACATTGCTCTCTTGTTTCGAGCTCTATCTGTGTATACCGCAAGAGCTGCTCAAGTTTTTCGCAAGACGTTGTGGTTGCCTCTCCTGAAGCAGCGCGTCCCGTGCCTTGTGCTTCATCCTGGAGACGTCTATGGCGGTGGAACGCCACGATGATTTCTTCTAGCAAAGAGTGAAGCATAACGTCGTAGAGCATCGCCGAAAAACTACTAGTTGGGATGTCTAGGACGTTGAGGCAGCGGACATTCAGCTGGACTGCGTCGTAAAGCCTTCGCAACTCCCTTGTATCCGATGGAGAGGTCACGGGCTGCAGTTCACGAAGCGCTCTGAAGTGCTGCTGTACGATCCTACTCTTGTCCCCGAACCTC